>NW_025746563.1:0-102984 GCF_021184085.1 Oncorhynchus gorbuscha | reverse complement strand
TCGCCTACCTGATGCCTTTTGCACACAATGTATATAGACTCCCCTTTTTTCCTACTGTGTTATTGACTTGTTAATTGTTTACCCCATGTGTAACTCTGTGTTGTCTGCTCACACTGCTATGCTTTATCTTGGCCAGGTCGCAGTTGCAAATGAGAACTTGTTCTCAACTGGCCTACCTGGTTAATTAAAAGTGAAAAAAAATGTCATACCATGGCATTCACACATAAAACAAGAGGATGTTCCTTATCGTGGATGTAATGGCATGTTCAATAGAACAGATTCAATGAAGCTAGAACACCTTTCAGCGTCATAGTAGAGGTCAGGGAAATGTTAGGGAGTGAGTCAACTCTTAAATGAACATACCGTCTTATTATATGAGATCTAATGACAAACCAAACCAGTTTTAAATCAACCATGACTGTTTAGGGTGTGTCTAGTTATTGGAGGATGGCAATGCCTAAGCCAACAATAAATAATCACAAACTTGAAATCACATTTCACATCTTCAAATAGTGTTGTGTAAGGGGGTAAGTTGTACAATTCACATCTGATAAATATAAGTTAGGATTTGTTACGATCGGGCCACTGCATCGTTAGTTGGGATGTGTGTAATTTAAAAAAAAAATTGGTCAAAACACTGACACACTGACTGGGGATGTTGCTCTTCGCAAGATGACACGTTTTCTCTAACTGAATACATTTCTACCTGTACATGTGTTTTGTTTACTGTGGCAAGTAGCCATCCTACAAGCAGGAAGGAGTTAGAAATATAGATATAGAAATAATCCACTTCACAGAAGTTTAACGGGTCCTGGATGGAGGTCCTGGGTGGCAGGAAGCTTGGCCCTAGTGATGTACTGGGCCGTATGCACTACCCTCTGTAGTGATGCAACCAGTCAGGATGCTCTCGATGGTGAAGCTGTAGAACCTTTTGAGGATCTGTAGACCCATGGGGGAATATTTTTTGCCGTGCCCTCTTCATGAGTGTCTTGGTGTGTTTGGACAATGATAGTTTGTTGGTGATGTGGACACCAAGGAAATTGAAGCGCTCAACCTGCTCCACTACAGCCCCGTCTATGAGAATGGGGGCGTGCTCGGTTCTCCTTTTCCTGTCGTCCACAGTCCTCTCCTCTGTCTTGATCACGTTGAGGGAGAGGTTGTTATCCTGGCACCACATGACCAGGTCTCTGACCTTTTCCCATATAGGCCGTCTCATCGTTGTCGTCAGCAAACTTAATGATGGTGTTGGAGTTGTGCCTGGCTATGCAGTCATGAGTGGACAGAGAGTACAGGAGGGGACTGAGCACACACCCCTGAGGGGCTCACGTGTTGAGGATCATTATGGCAGATGTTACGTACTCTTACCACCTGGGGCCCGCCCATCAGCAAGTCCACGATCCAATTGCCGATGGAGGTGTTTAGTTACAGGGTCCTATGGTATTGAACACTGAGTTGTAGTCAATGAATAGTATTCTCACGTAGGTGTTCCAATTGTCCAGGTGGGAAAGGGAAGTGTGGAGTGCAATAGAGATTGCATGATCTGTTGGGGTGGTATGCAAATTGGAGATGGTCTAGGGTTTCTGGGATAATGGTGTTGATGTGAGCCATGATCAGCCTTTCAAAGCACATCATGGCTACAGATATGAGTGCTATGGGTTGGTAGTCATTTAGGAAGGTTACGTTAGTGTTCTTGGGCACAGGGACTATAGTGGTCTGCTTGAAACATGTTGGTATTAAACTCAGTCAGGGACAGTTTGAAAATATCAGTGACGACAGTTGCCAGTTGGTCAGCTCATGCTCGGAGTACACGTCCTGGTAATCCGTCTGGCCCGGCAGCCTTGTGATTGTTGACCTGTTTAAAGGTCTTACTCACACCGACTACGGAGAGTGTGATCAGACAGTTGTCCGGAACAGCTGATGCTAACATGCATGCTTCAGTGTTGCTTGCCTCGAAGCGAGCATAGACGTAATTTAGCTGGTCTATTTGGCTAATTTCACTTGGCAGCTCGCGGCTGTGTGAGCAGTGCTTCCCTTTTATGCGAGTAAATTACGTAACAAAATAGGTAAACTTGGATTCATGTGATGATATGTTGTGTGGGTCTCCCAATACAACTCGTGAAAGCATGTAGTTTATTAGGCTACAAATTAAATAAGTAATGATGAACTTCACAGTGTGGTGAAAGTGCACAGTGATGAGCATGATTCTCCTTTCAATAAATATCGAAGGTCTTATTCTGGTGACATGATGACCGAAGCTGCCGTTGGACCTCGAAGCCAGCTCCACTGCATTTTTGTCATTGTCCCCCTCTAATCAGGGACTGATTTAGGGACACCAGGTGTGTGCACTTAATTATCAGGTAGAACAGAAAACCAGCAGGCTCTGGACCTCGTAGAGTAAAAGTTGAATACCCCTGATGTAGGCTATACCCACAATGTATCTGCTAGCTGTTAGCTAGAGCACACGTGCCAATACCAGAGTGGGCACTTTCGGGGGTGGAGGGGTCGGGCATATGCACATCATCTCCCTTCAAAATAAGAGTTCACCCTTTAACTTATTACTATTAACCTGCTATCTAATAATTAACATTATTTACTAATATACTGTATGTAACATTAATGTTAGACTTGCTATTAATATTAGTAAGGGTCTGTGTGTCTCTGTGCTTACTGTGTGTGTGTGTGTGTGGGGGGGCTGCCTGCCCGAGATGCAGCAGTGTGTATGAAGACTCTCCGGTGTCAGTGTCCGAGGGGTTGGCTGAGAGCGTTTTTATGGTGACTATGGAGAGGGCCAGAGCGGGGAATAACCCTTATACTGCATGCATACAGCCATGGAGCTATCGAGAACACTTCCTGTGGTACAGCCAATACTGGTAAGACGGGGAGAAAGAAGGGTTGAGGGAGGAGATGTGTGTCGGTGGTGAGGAGGCAGAACATGTCGTACCCTCTGTCCTGAAGAGGTTAGTGTGCGAGGGCGCTAACCTGCTACTCTCCCTCTGTTCCCTCTGAGGAAGAACATCTTGGAAAACATGACCTTCCTCTCCTTTTTGTGTGTAGTGTGTGTGTGTGTCCAGTTGTTTTAGTCTACTCATAAACGTGTGTTTGTCTTTCAAGAAATTCCACAAATGAACTTTTAACAAGGCACACCTACCTCATGAAGCTGGTTGAGAGAATGCCAAGTGTGCAACGCTGTCATCATGGCAAAGGGTGGAAACTTTGAATGATCTCAAGTATTAAGTATATTTTGATTTGTTTAACCCTTTTTTTTGGTTACTACGTGATTCCATATGTGTTATTTCATAGTTTTGATGTCTTCACTATTATTCTACAATGTAAACATTGTAAAAATACAGAAAAACCCTTGAATGAGAAGGTGTCTCCAAACTTTTGACCGGTACTGAATGTGTATGTATGTACAAAATATGTCTATATAAAGTGCATTCGGAAAGTATTCAGATCCCTTGACTTTTTCCACATTTCGTTACGTTACAGCCTTCTTCTAAAATGTACTTAATATTTTTTTCCCTCATCAATCTACACACAATACCCCATAATGACAAAGCAAAAACAGGTTTTTATAAATTTTTGCTAATTTATAAAAAATATAAACCTGAAATATCACATTTACACAAGTATTCAGACCCTTTACTCAGTACATATGTTCTTCAAACATGTCAGGAAACTGTCTTATATGGGACACTGACTGAAGGGATGACGACTAACGTTACCACCAGAAATAAATGCTGATAGGTACTGTATCTGTATTGGTTATGAAAGACAGTTATAATATTTGCACATTGTTGTATTAGCAGAACACTAAGGATGGTTTATTCCACATGGAACCGTTACACTTGAAAGTTATCAAAACACTTTGTTTGGAATATCTATATAAGTTCAGCAATTTGCACTTTTCTCTTATTACTTTGTAGGCTACTGCTGGACCCTTGGTTTGAGGCGAACTCTGTCATATCCAGGATGAAGTGTCATGCACTCCACCCCTCCTGCCACCCGACTGCACCTGTACGTACATGAAGACAGAACCTCACCCAGAGACCTGGGAATGTCGGTATGTGGTTAGACAGCCAAATCCTTAGAATATACCATAGACATAGAATTGAATGCCATGCTATTTCTGGGACAGCTGAAGTTGTACCGAAGATTTGTATGCTCCTTGTTCTATCTTTTCGTTTCCTCTACACAGAACTTATTAGTATTTTTGCTAGGTAAAATGTAGGCATACTGTCTTTATAAGCAGATCAATATTACATCAGAAAATATCTTGTCTTTACATGAAATTACGAAACTTCAAGTTGCAAGCTACTTTCATAGCAAGGTGTTGTAGAACAAGTGTCTCTTGAAACACATTGCACACACTGGTAAAACATGTGTATACTTTAAATGCATACATTCAACAGCTGATGATACCAAAATGAACAAATGGCAGGAAATCACGCATTAGATGCCTTCACAGTATGAATAAGCCTAGCATGTTGATATTCATTGCTTACTACATATGTTTTTACTAAACATTACGTTCTAAATAATATGTAGTACGATTCGTACCCAGTATGTACTTTTAGTAAGTAGTAGGCAGACATCTATTGGACACGGACCAAGCCTCCGGATTTGATGAATGTGAAATGTCTTATGAATATAAATATCTTATTTCCCAGTACTGTCTCGAAGTAGGTTGGTATACAGTATGAGTCTTAAATCTGGTCACACCATAAAAAGTCACACCCTCGAAGATAAACCTACTCTCTAAAACTTGTGTTGTGTTTGCACCTAGCAAGTATAATGGATATGCACAGACATTACATCCATATAAGCAGTCCTTATTAGTCAAGAAGGCTCTGATAGTAACATCAGACATGTTGAGTCAGGCATCACTCTCAGGGCTGTACAGGTTCACAAGTGATTCTCACATGTTGAGGCATAAGCTTCTGGCTCAATGTGTGTTAGGCCGTGTATCTGTAAAGCACTTCCTGACCACCGCTGTTGTAAAAAGGGCTTTATAAAATAAATGTGATTGATTTGATTGGAGCTAATTCATGTTTTCAGGTATCAGGCAGGGTTACTGAACACATTACAATGCCATCAATTGCTCTGACCTGAGTTCAAATAGTATTGAGCCTGTCTGGAGTAGAGTGCCAGAAATATGTGGTTTGATCTTTTGGGAGTATTAAAATGGTGTTTGTGCCAGGAAAGCTCAATTATCGACCACAGCTCATTAGAGTATTTGAAATATACTATTTACCCTGGCCTGGTTCCAACCCATTCTGCCATTGTGTCCTTGAGCAAGGCACATAAACCCCTGAACTGCTACCTGGGTACTGCTCTGAGGCTTACCTGATGCTCCCAGACTGTTGCGTGAATAGTATGTCAGAGGGTTGGGTACTGTGACAGGTGGAATACACATTTTCATTGTATTGATAAACAAGGCAACATTAAACATGTCCTCCAACTAATAAATGTAAGTTATTGTGTGTGACCACAATAATCCAATATATTGACCAGATACTCAAGTGGCCGCTCTAACAATGAAAATAAATGTGTTCAAAATAGAAGGCAGTTAGCCTGGGTACCAGTCCAGGGCTTGACATTCAGGTCATTTCAATTGTGAGTGATTTCATGTTTCATTTGCATAATACAATTGTGATTTTTACAGTGATTTATAAATGCAGGATAATTGTGTGAATTTTACAGAGAGTATAGGCCTAATGTTTATTAATTAAAATGGCCAACATGCTTCCCGTGGTTACTTTCTTTATTGTCATGCCAGATACTCAAGGTTGTGACCCGGTCTGTGTACATCTTAGACAATGGTTTTCTGATGTAAAACGGAAACGTCAGAACGTGAAAAAGACACGTTTTTCTTTCCTTTTCAATCTTTTATTTTGTTTTTTACATAAAAGACATTGGTTGTTGTTATCTCATTTTTTGCAGATGAACAAAAAAAACGAGATGCGGAGATGCAGCAGTGTGTATGAAGACTCTCCGGTGTCAGTGTCCGAGGGGTTGGCTGAGAGAGTTTTTAAGGTGACTGTGGAGAGGATCAGAGCGGGGAGCAACCCTTATACTGCATGCATACAGCCATGGAGCTATCGAGAACACTCCCTGTGGTACAGCCATTACTGGTAAGACGGGGAGAAAGAAGGGTTGAGGGAGGAGATGTGTGTCAGTGGTGAGGAGGCAGAACATGTCGTACCCTCTGTCCTGAAGAGGTTAGTGTGCAAGGGCGCTAACCTGCTACTCTCCCTCTGAGGAAGAACATCCTGGAAAACATTACCTTCCTCTCCTTTTTGTGTGTTGTGTGTGTGTGTGTCCAGTTGTTTAACACTTTTTTTGGTTACTATGTGATTCCATATGTGTTATTTCATAGTTTTGATGTCTTCACTATTATTCTACAATGTAAAAATTGTAAAAAAAAATACAGAAAAACCCTTGAATGAGTAGGGGTCTCCAAACTTTTGACTGGTACTGAATGTGTATGTATGTACAGTATATGTCTATATACAGTGCATTTGGAATGTATTGAGAACCCTTGACTTTCTCTACATTTTGTTACGTGTTACGTTACAGCCTTACATTGATGAAATTGTTTTTTTCCCCTCATTAATCTACACACAATACTCCATAATGACAAAGCAAAAACACGGTTTTAGACATTTCAGCAAATAAATGATCACATTACATAAGTATTCAAACCCTTCACTCAGTACTCTGTTGAAGCACCTTTGGCAGTGACTCCAGCCTCGAGTCGTCTTGGGTATGATACTACAAACTTAGCACACCTGTATTTGGGGAGTTTCTCCCATTCTTCTCTGCAGATCCTCTCAAGCTCTGTTAGGTTGGATGGGGTGTTGCTGCACAGGTTTTTTCAGGTCTCTCCAGAGATGTTCGATCGGGTTCAAGTCCGGGCTCTGGCCGGGCGACTCAAAGACATTCAGAGACTTGTCCCGAAGCCACTCCTGCGTTGTCTTAGCTGTGTGCTTAGGTGAACTTTCGCCCCTTTCTGAGGTCCTGTTTGCTCTGGAGCAGGTTTTCATCAAGGATCTCTCTATAAGTCTCTCTATATGTTCCTGTTGAACACATCCTGTTGAATGTGGAACAAGGGAGAGCACGGTTAGTTGTTTTTAGAAGTTTTTTGTTTTGAAATTATATTGGAAAGTTTCTTCGTAGCTAGCTAAGTTTTTAGTTTGGATTCTGCGACGCATTTGACATTAGTTACTGGAACTGCTACTCTCTGTCCAGTGATCCTGTCGACCAAGGCCGTGTCTGAGGAGCTATTTGGCGTAGCAACTAGCCTAGCATACTAGCATAGCTGCCTATCAAGCTAGCAGGGTTCATTGAGGATTTGAATGTAGCCCGCAACGTGGTCAGCCATTGGCTGGGACCGCGGATTGTCCCGGGTTTGTGGCTGTCTAGATCCCTGCTGTTTGTTGTGTTCAATCTTCCCTGTGACCTGTCCTGTCTGGAACTTCAAGGAGTAACAGCGTAACCTACGTTGCTAGGTACGGTGACAAAGACCAAAGCCGGCGGGAGTATTGTTGAGGACATTGGTGTCTCTCTATCACAGGTGAAGGATCTTTTAAACAAAAAAAAGAGTCCAGGACCTGAAGAACAGTTTGCAGTTCTCCCTGTGTGTGAATCCATGATAACAATGACGGGTAAATCTCGAGGGACAATCAAGGCGGAACAACATGGTTGTGGACGGAATTGCATAATTCCCACATGAG
The DNA here is from genome assembly GCF_021184085.1 of Oncorhynchus gorbuscha. NCBI lineage: Eukaryota > Metazoa > Chordata > Actinopteri > Salmoniformes > Salmonidae > Oncorhynchus > Oncorhynchus gorbuscha. Next base: position 95,248 of record NW_025746563.1, on the reverse strand, counting down.
ACCTGGACGAAGTCTGAGGAATGTATATCTTCCACAATAAGGACTATCCTGAAGCTGTGCGCCAGAAGAGGAAAGACCTTATCCCAGCCATGAAAGCTGTCAGAGCGTGTGGGGACATTGCTTACATCCGCTATGACAGGCTCATTGTCCACCCTCCCTCCCAGAAGCCTGGAAGGGATGAGAGAGCCAAGCCTATGGGTCCGTAGCTCCAACCCACACACACACACACCAATTGATTCATGGACTGCTGAATGTTTATTTTTATTCTCTTGCTTTGTTTGCTCTTTTCCATATAATGTCTATCTCTGATAAGCTACCCAGGAAAGGGCCGAATATTAGCCAAATTAATATATGTAACCTTAGACATTAGGTTAATGAAATCAATAACTTGCTCACATCAGATAACATTAATATATTAGCCATTTCTGAGACTCACTTAGATTATGATTGATGATACAGCAGTAGCAATACAAGGATATAACATCTATAGAAGATACAGAAACACTTATGGGGGAGGTGATGCTGTATATATTCAGAGCCATATCCCTGTAATGCTTAGAGAAGAACTTATGTCAAGTTTTATTGAAGTGTTATGGTTGCAGATTTACTTGGCACATCTAAAGCGTTTTTTGGGAATGTTGCTATAGGCCTCCAAGTGCTAACAGTCAGTATCTAAATAATATGTGTGAAATGCTTGATAGTGTATGTGATGTACACAGAGAGGTCTACTTTCTTGGGGACCTGAATATTGACTGGTTTTCATCAAGCTGTGTCACGACCTGACCTTAGTTATCTTGGTTTTCTTTATATTTTGGTTAGGTCAGGGTGTGACAAGGGTGGGTATGCTAGTTTTGCATTGTCTAGGGTTTATGTATGTCTAGGGGTTTTGTAGGTCTAGGTAATATGTATGTCTATGGTGGCCTGATATGGTTCCCATCAGAGGCAGCTGTTTATCATTGTCTCTGATTGGGGATCATATTTAGGTAGCCATTTTCCCTTTTGTGTTCGTGGGTTCTTGTTCTATATTTAGTTGCCTGTCTGTCCTACTCATATTAGCTTCACGATTCGTTTTGTTATTTTGTTCATTTGTTCAGTGTTCGTTCTTATAATAAAGAAGAATGTATGCTTACCACGCTGCACCTTGGTTTCCTTCGTATAACGAACGTGACAAGCTGTCTGCTCAAGAGGAAGCTTCTCACTGTAACCAGTTCCAGTTCAGGTTATTAATCAACCTATCAGGTTGTTTTTAAACAATATAGGGACAAGATTATCCACATGTATGGATCACACTTTTACTAATACTGTAGAACTTTGTCCTACAGTTGTATCTGTACCCAATGGAAGCAGTGTTCACAATATTGTGGCCATATCTAGGAAGAACCAAGTTCCAAAAGCTGGCCTAAAATACTGTACAAGAGATCATAGAAAATATTTTGCTATGACTCTTATGTGGATGATGTTAAAAATATTTATTGGTCTGATGTGATTAATAAGGAGCATCCAGACACTGCACTTGATGAATTTATGAAATTGCTTCTTCCAATTATTGATAAACATGCACCTGTTAGGAAACTGACTGTTAGAACTGTTAAGGTTCCAAGCTAATAAGTCTGGCTGACTTACTGCAAATTGAGAAATTATGTAACTAATTATGTAACTCAACAAAATAAAGAGGAAACCGTATGATGGAGCCAAGATCAATGGTATGAAGAATGGTGGGAACAAACTTTGGTAAACTTTAAATGGAATTATGGGCAGAAAGACACATTCAGCTCCATCTTTCATCAAATCAGATGACTTATTCATCACAAAACCATTTGATGTTGCCAATTATTTTTATGATTTATTAATTTGCCAAGTGGGCAAACTTAGGCAGAAAATGCCAACAACAAACAGTGAGCCATCGTATTCATGCATAAAAAGACAAATAAAAAAAGATGAACATTGCAAGTTTGAATTTTGTAAAGTCTGTGTGGGAGATGTGGAAAAAATGATTGTTAACGATCAATAATGACAAACCTCCTGGCATTGACAACTTAGATGGAAAGCTACTGAGGATTGTAGCTGACTCCTATAGCCACTCCTATCTGTCATATATTTAATCTGAGCCTAGAGGAAAATACTTGTCCTCAAACCTGGATGGAAGCCAAAGTAATTCCGCTACCCAACAGTGGAAAAATGGTCTCTACTGGTTATTTACTGGTTATAAGCTTGCTGCCAGCTCTTAGCAAACTGCATAAAGAATTGTGTTTGACCAAATACAATGCTATTTCTCTGTAAACTAATTAACAACAGACTTTCAGCATGCTTATAGAGAAGGGAACTCAACATGTACTGCAGTGGCACAAATGACTTATGATTGGTTGAGAGAACTTGATAATAATAAGATTGTGGGACAGCTTACCTGTCACCCTAGACCCACTTCAATTTGCAATAGGTCCACAGACGATGCAAGCGCCATCACACTGCACACTGCCCTATCCCATCTTGACAAGAGGAATACCTATGTAAGAATGCTATTCATTGACTACAGCTCAGCATTCAACACCACAGTACCCTCCAAGCTCATCATTAAGCTTGAGGCCCAGGGTCTCAACTCCACTTCACTGATCCTCCAAACTGGAGCCCATCAAGGGTGTGTGCTTGGGCCCCCTCCTGTATTCCCTGTTCACCCATGCTCAAGTGAACAGCAAACCTGGTTTAAAAAAACAGATAACGCAACACCTTTCCAAGATGGCATAGTAGTTCAGGCGTCTTTTGTCCTCTTCTTGTCGTGTCCCGTATATATATATATATTTTTACAACTTTTTTCACGTACATTTTATTTTTATTTTCCATCAACTCATCTTCAAAACACTCTCCTGCAACCCGCCTCACCAATTTATATTTATAAAAAAGTATTATTTACCTCAAATCTGTAATCCTCCAAGAAGCTAGCCAGAAACTCCAAGAGGCTAGCCAGAAGCTAGCCAGGAGCTAGCCAGAAGCTAGCCCAGAAGCTAATCAGAAGCTAGTTCAGAAGCTAGTTAGCTTCTTTACTGGCAAATCGTTAGTATTCAGCTAACCACGGTTTGTGGTCATCAGCTATCCTTTAGCTCGAAAATCTATCGCCAGTTTTGTGCAGCGCAGCGCGGCTCGGAACATACCGGACCAATTTTTCTCTCCATGTCCCTGGATTTCAACTGCTCTCTGGACATTCATACCTGGATCTCACAGCTAGCTAGCTGCTATCCGTGTGACTATCGGCTTTTGTCGATTCCGGAGCAAACATCAATTATTCCGGAGCTAGCTAGCGCCGTCAATCACTCCTGAGTTCCATCAATCACTCCTGGGCTGCAGTCACCTATCCGGACCCGTTTTACTGCCTACGCGGAGCCCCACCGGGCCTTCACAACTGGACTGCCGACGTTATTACCCGAAGGAGTTATCCGGCTGGCTCCTCCATCGCGACGTTACCTGAACGCCCATCTGCGGCCTGCTAACCGTTAGCAGCCGGTAAGACAGCTATCTGAATAGACAATCAGACAATTTATTGATTTTTATTATTATTATGTTTTCTTCTTGGGCCTCTATAACTATATCTATTGTTTTTATTTTTGTTGTTGTTGTGTGATTTGGATTAATCCCCTCTACCACACGGAACCCCACTAATCTACAGACGGAACGCAGGAGGTGGCTAATAACATACCTCCATCCTATGCTAGCTTGCTACCGATGGCCTGGCTAGCTGTCTAAATCGCCGTGACTCCCAACCAACCTCTCCACTCACTGGACCCTTTTGATCACACGACTAAGCATGCCTCTCCTTAATGTCAATATGTCTTGTCCATTGCTGTTTTGGTTAGTGTTTATTGGCTTATTTCACTGTAGAGCGTCTAGTCCTGCTCACTATACCTTATCCAACCTATTAGTTCCACCACCCACAAATGCAATGACATCTCCTGGTTTCAATGATGTTTCTAGAGACAATACCTCTCTTCATCACTCAATACCTAGGTTTACCTCCACTGTATTCACATCCTACCATACCTTTGTCTGTACATTATACCTTGATGCTATTTTATCGCCCCCAGAAACCTCCTTTTACTCTCTGTTCCAGACGTTCTAGACGACCAATTCTAATTGCTTTAAGCTGCACCCTTATTCTACTCCTCCTATGTTCCTCTGGCGATGTAGAGGTGAATCCAGGCCCTGTAGTGCCTAGCTCCACTCCTATTCCCCAGGCACTCTCTTTTGAAGACTTCTGTAACCGTAATAGCCTTGGTTTCATGCATGTTAACATTAGAAGCCTCCTCCCTAAGTTTGTTCTATTCACTGCTTTAGCACACTCTGCCAACCCAGATGTTCTAGCTGTGTCTGAATCCTGGCTTAGGAAGACCACCAAAAATTCTGAAATTTTAATTCCAAACTACAACATTTTCAGACAAGATACAACTGCCAAAGGGGGCGGTGTTGCAATCTACTGCAAAGATAGCCTGCAGAGTTCTGTCCTACTATCCAGGTCTGTACCCAAACAATTTGAACTTCTACCTCTCTAAAAACAAGTCTCTCACCGTTGCCGCCTGCTATAGACCACCCTCTGCCCCCAGCTGTGCTCTGGACACCATATGTGAACTGATTGCCCCCATCTATCTTCAGAGCTCGTGCTGCTAGGCGACCTAAACTGGAACATGCTTAACACCCCAGCCATCCTACAATCTAAACTTGATGCCCTCAATCTCACACAAATTATCAATGAACCTACCAGGTACCTCCCCAAAGCCTTAAACACGGGCACCCTCATAGATATCATCCTAACCAACTTCCCCTCTAAATACACCTCTGCTGTCTTCAACCAAGATCTCAGCGATTACTGCCTCATTGCCTGCATCCGTAATGGGTCAGCGGTCAAACGACCTCCACTCATCACTGTAAAACGCTCCCTGAAACACTTCAGCGAGCAGGCCTTTCTAATCGACCTATCCTTTAAGGATATTGATCTCATCCCGTCAGTAGAGGATGCCTGGATATGTTTTTTAAATGCCTTCCTAACCATCTTAAATAAACATGCCCCATTCAAGAAATTTAGAACCAGGAACAGATATAGCCCTTGGTTCTCCCCAGACCTGACTGCCCTTGACCAACACAAAAACATCCTATGGCGTTCTGCATTAGCATCGAACAGCCCCTGTGATATGCAGCTGTTCAGGGAAGCTAGAAACCATTATACACAGGCAGTTAGAAAAGCCAAGGCTAGCTTTTTCAAGCAGAAATTTGCTTCCTGCAACACCAACTCCAAAAAGTTCTGGGACACTGTAAAGTCCTTGGAGAATAAGAACACCTCGTCCCAGCTGCCCACTGCACTGAAGATAGGAAACACTGTCACCACTGATAAATCCACCATAATTGAGAATTTCAAGAAGCATTTTTCTACGGCTGGCCATGCTTTCCACCTGGCTACTCCTACCCCGGTCAACAGCACTGCACCCCCAACAGCAACTCGCCCAAGCCTTCCCCATTTCTCCTTCTCCCAAATCCGTTCAGCTGATGTTCTGAAAGAGCTGCAAAATCTGGACCCCTACAAATCAGCCGGGCTAGACAATCTGGACCCTTTCTTTCTAAAATTATCTGCCGAAATTGTTGCCACCCCTATTACTAGCCTGTTCAACCTCTCTTTCATGTCGTCTGAGATTCCCAAAGATTGGAAAGCAGCTGCGGTCATCCCCCTCTTCAAAGGAGGGGACACTCTTGACCCAAACTGCTACAGACCTATATCTATCCTACCATGCCTTTCTAAGGTCTTCGAAAGCCAAGTCAACAAACAGATTACCGACCATTTCGAATCTCACCATACCTTCTCTGCTATGCAATCTGGTTTCAGAGCTGGTCATGGGTGCACCTCAGCCACGCTCAAGGTCCTAAACGATATCTTAACCGCCATCGATAAGAAACATTACTGTGCAGCCGTATTCATTGATCTGGCCAAGGCTTTCGACTCTGTCAATCACCACATCCTCATTTGCAGACTCGACAGCCTTGGTTTCTCAAATGATTGCCTCGCCTGGTTCACCAACTACTTCTCTGATAGAGTTCAGTATGTCAAATCGGAGGGTCTCCTGTCCGGACCTCTGGCAGTCTCTATGGGGGTGCCACAGGGTTCAATTCTTGGACCGACTCTCTTCCCTGTATACATCAATGAGGTCGCTCTTGTAGGCTACATGTGCCTTTTTACATTAAATTTTTAATAATGTAGTTCTGTCCTTGAGCTGTTCTTGTCTATTAATATTCTATATTATGTCATGTTTCATGTTTGTGTGGGCCCCAGGAAGAGTAGCTGCTGCTTTTGCAACAGCTAAGGGGGATCCTAATTAAATACCAAAATACTTTGCTCTGTTCATCTTTCCCTCGACCCTGACTAGTCTCTCAGTCCCTGCCGCTGAAAACATCCCCACAGCATGATGCTGCCACCACCATGCTTCACCATAGGAATGGTGCCAGGTTTCCTCCAGACGTGACGCTTGGCATTCAGGCCAAATAGTTAAATCTTGGTTACGTCAGACCAGATAATCATGTATCCCATGGTCTGAGAGTCCTTTAGGTGTCTTTTGGCAAACTCCAAGTGGGCTGTCATGTGCATTTTACTGAGGAGTGGCTTCTGTCTGACTACTCTACCATGAAGGCCTGATTGGTGGAGCACTGCAGAGATGGTTGTCCATCTGGAAGGTTCTCCCATCTCCACAGAGGAATTCTGGAGCTCTGTCAGAGTGACCATCGGGTTCTTGGTCACCTCCCTGATCAAGGTCCTTCTCCAATCAAGTTGTGGAAACATCTCAAGGATGATAAATTTCGAGTCTCATAGCAACGGGTCTGAATACTTTAAACATTTTTCGCTTTGTCATCATGGGGTATTGTGTGTTGATTGATTAATATTTTTTTATTAAATCCTTTTTAGAATTTGGCTGAAACGTAAAACAAAATGTGGAAAAAGTCAAGGGGACTGACTACTATCCTAATGCACTGTATGTGCAACATGTAAAGTGTTGGTACCAATTTTAAAACTTTAGGATTAGTGGGTCCCCCACTGGACTGTTGAGCTAATGTAGGCTAATGTGATTAGCGTGAGGATGTAAGAAACAAGAAAATTCTGCAGGACATAGACACATCTGATATTGTTAAGCTAACTGCATTGTCCAATTTACGGTAGCTATTACAGTGAAATAATACAATGCTGTTGTTTGATGAGAGTGCACAATTATGAACATGAAAATGTATTAATAAACCAATTAGGCACATTTGAGCAGTCTTGATAAAACATTTTGAACAGAAATACAATGGTTCATTGGATCAGTCTAAAACTTTGCACATACACTGCTGCCAACTAATGACCAAAATCTAAATTGTGCCTGGGCTGGAATAATACAGTATGGCCTTTCTCTTGCATTTCAAAGATGATGGTACAAAAAAATACAATTTTAAAAAATAAATAAAAGTGCTTTGAGTTCTCTTTTACCAGATCTAATGTGTTATATTCTCCTACATTAATTTCACATTTCCCCAAACGTCATAGTGTTTCCTTTCAAATGGTATCAATAATATGCATATCCTTGCTTCAATGCCTGAGCTACAGGCAGTTAGATTTGGGTATGTAATTTTAGGTGAACATTTAAAAAAAGGGTTCGGTCCTTAAGAGGTTTCATGAGCTAAAATAAAAGGTCCCAGAAATGTTCCATACACACAAAAGCTTATTTCACTCAAATGTTGTGCACAAATGTTTTTACTTCCCCTTTAGTGAGTATTTCTCCTTTGCCAAGATAATCCATCCACCTGACAGGTGTGGCATATCAAGAAGCTGATTAAACAGCATGATCATTATCACAGGTGCACCTTGTGCTGTGGAAATATGCAGTGTTGTCACACAACACAATGCCACAGATGTCTCAAGTTTTGAGGGAGCGTGCAATTGGCATGCTGACTGCAGGAATATCCACCAGAACTGTTGCCAGAGAATGTCATGTTAATTTCTTTGCCCTAAGCCACCCCCAACATCGTTTTAGAGTTTGCATTCTCACCAGACATGTCACCCATTGAGCATGTTTGGGATGCTCTGGATCGTCATGTACGACAGCGTCTTCCAGTCCGGTCAATATCCAGCTACTTCACACTGCTATTGAATATGAGTGTGACAACATTTGGAGCGGCAGGGTAGCCTAGTGGTTAGCGCATTGGACTAGTAACCGAAAGGTTGCATGTTCAAATCCCCAAGCTGACAAGGTACAAAATCTGTCATTCTGCCCCTGAACAGGCAGTTAACCCACTGTTCCTAGGCTGTCATTGAAAATAAGAATTTGTTCTTAACTGACTTGCGTAGTAAAATAAAGGTAAAATAAAAAATTCCACAGGCCACAAGCAACAGCCTGATCAACTCTAAAGGAGATGTATTGCGCTGCATGAGGCAAATGGTGGTCACATCAGATACTGACTGGTTTTCTGATCCACACCGCTACCTTTTTTTAAAGGTATCTGTGGCCAACAGATTCATATCTGTATTCACAGTCATGTGAAATCCATAGAATAGGGCCTAATGATTTTATATCAATTAACTAATTTCCTTATGTGAACTGTGTAACTCAGTAAAATATTTGAAATTGTTGCATGTTGCGTTTATATTTTTGTACAGTGTATATTATTCTTATTAACACAATTGATTTCAACTCACTATAAAACTAGAAACCTGGAAATCCAAGATGATTTCCTCCGTCGTTGGGTTCACCATGTGGGGTCATTGTGACCCTCAATCATAGTTAGCAGCTGATTACAAAGTACCTTGACATCTCATTTGTTAGAGATTCATAAACAGAATCTAACTTTAAAAGAAACAGCTATGTTATGTTAATTAAAATATATTGGAACTAGCAGGTATGTGAGTGTGGGACTGTTAAATAAAAAAGTCTGAGTGATCACTTGAGGCCACTGACTAAATCAAATGAATGGCTCAAAAGTTAAGTAAATTAAGTGTAATTAAGCAAGTTTTGGGCTATAGAAAATCTTGAAAATGTTTGTCACCTGACCAGTTTTCAGTACAAGGTCATTAACTGGGGAAAAAACAATTGTAATTATACTCTCCAAGAGATTCACCTACCCATCTTTTGTCCCTCCCTTTTTCACATTATCTTTTGACCCTCCCACAAGTTTTCTTCAGAACACCTAACCAGTTTTCTTTCACCTGACCGGATTTCAATACCACGCCAGTATCTTGGGAAAAAACAAAAACTATATTATCCATATACTGTATATTATTATATGACATAGCAGTGACCCCACCACTTTAGTTAACAGCTGGAAAATGAGGCTGGAGAAATGTAACCACTCTCAAATTCATGGATGCAAGGAATGACCATCAATGAGGTAGAAATGATGAGGACCAAGGCAGTCTTCAAAATATTGAAATGCCTTTATTTTAGTGTAGTTTCATGTTCAATAGAACAAATTAAAAAACATATTTGAACACCTTTCATCATTATAGCATTTGTCAGGCAGAGATACAAGTAACCACTGTGATTATTATTATTTGACCCTGCTGTCATCTATGAACATTTGAACATCTTAGCCATGTTCTGTTATAATCTCCACCCAGCACCTAGGTTCTGGCCTTTCCAGGGAGTTTTTTCTCGCCACCGTGCTGCTACACATGCATCACTTGCTGTTTGGGGTTTTAGGCTGTGCTTCTGTACAGCACTTTGTTACATCAGCTGATGTAAGAAGGGATTTATGAATACATTTGATTTGATTTAAATAAAAATGCAATATTCTGATATGTAATATTATAACAAACCAAACCAGTGTTCAATCAACTATGATTATAAAGGGTTTGGCAAGTCACAGAATTAGTCATCTGTGGACAGCAACACCTATGTAACGTTGTTCGTCTGTTGAATGAAGAGAGTCAGACCGAAATGCAGCGTGTAGGTTACTCATGACTTTAATGAATGAAAAGGTACATGAAATAACTGAATACGAAAACAACAAACGAAACGTGGAACTAATTACAGCCTATCTGGTGACTACTACACAGAGACAGGAACAAACACCCACAAAATACAACGCGAACTCAGGCTACCTAAATACGGTTCCCAATCCGAGACAACGAGAATCACCTGACTCCAATTGAGAATCGCCTCAGGCAGCCAAGCCTAACTAGACACACCCCTAATCATACACAATCCCAATTAATACTAACCCCAATACGAAACACAACATATAAACCCATTCACACCCTGGCCTACCCAAACATATACCAAAAACACAAAATACAATGACCAAGGCGTGACAGAACTCCCCCCTAAGGTGCGGACTCCCGGACGCACCTCAAGAGCATAGGGAGGGTCCGGGTGGGCGTCTGTCCATGGTGGCAGTTCTGGCTCGGGACGTGGACCCCACTCCATTAATGTCCTATTTCCTCCCCTTCGCGTCCTGGGATAATCCACCTTCTCCGCCGACCATGGCCTAATAGTCCTCACCCAGATCCCCACATAACTGAGGAGCAGCTCGAGACAGAGGGGCAGCTCCGGACAGAGGGGCAGCCCCGGACAGAGGGGCAGCCCGGGACCGAAGCAGCCCGGGACTGAGGGGAAGCCCGGTACTGAGGGGAAGCCCGGTACTGAGGGGAAGCCCGGTACTGAGAGGAAGCTCAGTACTGAGAGGAAGCTCAGGCAGGTAGTAGGCTCCGGTAAATCCTGGCTGGCTGGTGGAACTGGATGATTCAGGTTGTCTGGCCGATCTAGAAGATCTTGGCACTTCTGGCGGATCCAGGCAGACTGGCGACGCTGGACCGACTGGCGGCGCTGGACCGACTGGCGGCGCTGGGCAGACTGGCGGCGCTGGGCAGACTGGTGGCACTGGGCAGACTAGCGGCGCTGTGCAGACTGGGAGCACTGGCGGCGCTGGGCAGACTGGGAGCACTGGTGGCGCTGGGCAGACTGGGAGCACTGGCGGTGCTGGGCAGACTGGGAGCACTGGCGGCGCTGGGCAGACTGGGAGCACTGGCGGCGCTGGGCAGACTGGGAGCACTGGCCACGCTGGGCAGACTGGGAGCACTGGCCGCGCTGGGCCGACTGGGAGCACTGGCGGCGCTGGGCAGACTGGAGACTTCGGCAGCGCAGGAGAGGAGAAAGGCTCTGGCTGTGCTAAACAGGCGGGAGACTCCGGCAGTGCAGGAGGGGAGAAAAGCGCTGGCTGCGCTGAACAGGCGAGGCGCACTGGAGGCCTGGTGCGTGGTGCTGGAACTGGTGGTACTGGATCGAGGACACGCACAGGAAGCCTGGTGCGGGGAGGTGCTACCGGAGGACTGGTGTGTAGAGGTGGCTCTGGATAGACCGGACCGTGCAGGCGCACTGGAGCTCTTGAGCACCGAGCCTGCCCAAGCTTACCTGGCTCAATGCCCACTCTAGTCCGGCCAATAGGAAGGGCTGGTATGTGCCGCACCTGGCTCTGCACCCGCACTGGAAACACCGTGCGCTCCAGAGCATAACACGGTGCCTGCCCGGTCTCCCTAGCCCAACGGTGAGCACAGGGAGTATGTGCAGGTCTCCTACCTGGCATAACTATTCTCCCTTCTAGCCACCCCCCAATAATTTTTTTGGGCTGTTTTTCCGGCTTCCAACCGCGTCGCCGTGCTGCCTCCTCATACCTGCGCCTCTCCGCTTTATCTGCTTCTATTTCCTCCTTGGGACGGCGATATTCTCACGGCTGCGCCCAGGGTCCTTTTCCGTCTAATTCCTCCTCCCATGTCCAAATCTCCAAATGGTGCAGCCTCTCCCACTGCAACTGCTCTTCACGATTAACAGGGAGAGTAGGCTCAGGTCTGACTCCTGACTCAGCCACTCTCTCTCTGCGCTCTCCCCCGTTACTTTCGGTTTTCGCTCTGCGTCGCCGTGCTTTCCTTTTCGACTCCATTCCTCTGTAGCCCTCTTCGCATTGCTGTAGGGAATCCCAGGCAGGCTCCTGCACTCTCTCCGGGTCGGCCGCCCACCTGTCGATTTCTTCCCACGTCGTATAATCCATGCCTCTACCGTCCATAACGTCCTCCTTTAGATCCTGCCAGTTTACACACTGCTCGGTCTGTGAGTGGAGGTGGGTGTTTCTGTAACGTCGTTCGTCTGTTGAATGAAGAGAGTCAGACCGAAATGCAGCGTGTAGGTTACTCATGACTTTAATGAATGAAAAGGTACATGAAATAACTGAATACGAAAACAACAAACGAAACGTGAAACTAATTACAGCCTATCTGGTGACTACTACACAGAGACAGGAACAAACACCCACAAAATACAACGCGAACTCAGGCTACCTAAATACGGTTCCCAATCCGAGACAACGAGAATCACCTGACTCCAATTGAGAATCGCCTCAGGCAGCCAAGCCTAACTAGACACACCCCTAATCATACACAATCCCAATTAATACAAACCCCAATACGAACCACAACATATAAACCCATGTCACACCCTGGCCTACCCAAACATATACCAAAAACACAAAATACAATGACCAAGGCGTGACAACCTAAGACAACAGTAAATGATCAGAAACGTGAAATCACAGTTCACATATCCAAAGTAGTGCTAAGAGTAAGTGTAAGAGTACGTTGTACAATTCACACTTGATAAATATAAATTGTTGCGGATTGTTACAATTGGGTCCCTGCAATATGTTTGGTTCGGAGTTCAACATTGTGTGGTGGTCTCAAAATGGTCTCTCAATAGCCATTTTGTAGGGCTCACATCCTTAGGTTGTCCCCTGTCCTGGGGAAATGTAACCACTCAAATTCATAGACTGTTATGGATGCAATAATGAATACTTACCAATCCCGGATTGTCCATTTAAAGACTGCCCAATCACATTTTTATTAAAAACGGTTTTTATTCAGCCACGAGATAAAGATTTAGATTAATTTCCCCAAAAATATTATCTGTGAAGTCCAAATAATAATTGTAATTTGCACACAAAAATAATAGACAGAATGTCAGAATTATTATAAAAATGTTTTTATTGCTTTTCAGCAGGCACACACGGATGTTTTGGTGTCAACATTCAGTGTAAGTAATCAATGTTAAATCATTTTAGTATCTAAGAAAAGTGCCGTACAAATATCTTATTCCTATTAATACAATTAATGATATCCAACTCTGCATTAAACTAGAAATTTCATCCATTGTTGAACTCACCATGTGGGGTCATTATGACCCTTAGTCATAGTTAGCAGCTGATTACAAAGACCCTTGATATGTCTTTTGTTAGAGATTCATAACTTAATTTACTGATTAAAGAAACAGCTAGGTTATGTTAATAATATATATACGAAATAGCAGGTGTGTGAGTGTAGGACTGTTAAATATAAAAAGGCGTAATTATAAACTTAGGCCACTGACTAAATAAAAGTATGTTTTCGACTATAGAAATTGTAGATTTTTTTTATTGTTGCCTGACCAGTTTTCAATACAATAAGGTCAGTAAGTGGGGAAAACTAAATTGTTATTATACTCGCAAACCGATTCACCTGCCCATATTTCGTTCCTCCCTTTTTCATATTATCTTTTGTCCCTCCCAACTTTTTTTGTTATAACACCTAACCAGTTTTCTTTCACCTGACCAGTTTTCAATACCACGTCAGTATCTTGAAAAAACAAAAACAGTATTATCCACAAGACATTTCACATGCATTCAGCCGCCCATCCATTGTCCCTCCCTTTTTTCATAATCTTTATCTTATATTTTGTGCCTCCCAAAATATTTACGTCACTTGAAAGGTGAAGAATTTGTGGCATCAACACAGCCCTAGAGTAATATAAATAGAAACTAGAAATACATTGGCATGACAGTATACAAAGGAACAGTTCAATTGTAAGATTGAAATGGCAAACACAACTACAAGGATAATAACATTTTAGAGTGGATAGAAGCTAGATATTGTGATTATTTATTGTCATTGACCAATTCCTTCCTCAATTGATATTTGGAGAAATTACAGAAATAAGGAGACTGGCAGTAAAGTGTTTTCTGTAGGTAAGTAATGACCTTTACTGTATAATGTAATCTATACATGGAAAAGCTTAGAATTTTTAACATATTTTGTTTGCACACAGTAAAAAAATGTAATAGAAAATATAACACAAGGTAGGTACACATGTCACATGAGGAAGAGAAACCCAAAATGGGCTTATAAGAAAGGATACAAGTCCTACATGGATAATGTAAATAAAAAACATTGGTTATTGGTTAAAAACAACTATGGTTATTATGTATGTGTTCTATATGAAAACCCATCCACTTTTGATGAACTACAACTACAACTGTCACAGAATATATATAGGATTCAGAATTTCTGGCAGACCGCTTGGAAACTTGAAATTACTTTTCCTCTTTTATGAAGTAACGGTTACATGATTTGAGTGATATGCATTCATCAGTATAATGGATGGATGTGGATTCCTTTCAAAATAATGAACTAAGCTTACATATGTGTGAGAGGATATTAAGCATAATTATTTATCCTCCTGTCTTCTTTATATGAATACAATAACATGTAGCCAAGTCCTGTGTGGCCATAATGAATGACACAAACATGTCTCCCATCTAAATCTACCACCTTTCCTTTTGAAGAATATAGACATTGGATTTATGAGCTTTATGATAGCCAAGTTTAAATACCAATGTGTTTTAAGTAGTAAAAGGCTGATTTCTCTTGACAAAATGCAACCCTAATGTAGATTTTACTGTATTATCTGATGTATTATGTGTTATATTTGGAAAAACACTCCACTTTTGATGAACTGCACCTATTACTGTCACAGAATATGTATAGGTTTCAGAGTGTATTGCTGGGTGCTGGTAGACTGTTTGAAAACTAGAAATGACTTTTCTTATTTTATGAAGTAACATGATTGACGTGCTACAGTAAAAGGTAGATTCCTCATGGAAAAAATACAACACAAATTTAGTTTTTACGATAAAATTTCACTAGAGTGTATAAATTCATTTTTACAGCAGCCTACTATACAAAAAAGTACAGAAAACTTTTTGAGATCTTTATTACTCTTGATCTGGCAAACCTAAATGAGTTATAGTGCACATGTTTCCTTACCAAGTTACACATTAAGTTTAACTTGAATGGAGTCCACCATTGCACATTAATAGTGGTTCATATGAACAGTCAATAAAATTGATATTTTTCTTTCTGTTCAGAAAACAACTGCATCAACTGGGTTCAAAATGAAGGCACAGAAAGTGACAGCTACTTTCACCATGGGTATGTAGTAAACTGAATTTCATTCTGTAGTCATGTTTCCAACTGAATGCTAACTTCATGTCAACTAGTGTATTAATCCGAAATCCAAATATAAATGATCAAAAAGGCAGGATGGTGACATAAAATGTAATGATACTAATGAGCAATGATGTCATTTTTTTGCATATGATGTTACAATGCATATATTTTTTTTCGAAATATGTTTATATTTTGACAGTTAGTTTGGGAAATTTTAAATGTTGCCTAATCTACTGTCAAATGTCACACCTCGATTAAATACATACATATTTAAAGGGAAAATTACTAAAGTGTAAGAGGTAAACATAATTACACGGCTATATATTTCTTCAATTATATTAACACACTACTTACTGTAATGAAAAATGTGATATCTTGTAAACAAACAAAAAATACAACTCAAGTGTGTTAATCTCAGTAAGGTATTATACAGTGCCTTCAGAAAGTATCACACCATTTCACTTTTTATACGTTGTTGAATTCCAGCCTGAATTTAGAATGGATTAAATTTAGATTTTTATGTCACTGGCCGACAGTCAACACCCGATAATGTCAAAGTGGAGTCATGTTTTTCATTTCTTTTAAACAAATTAATAAAAAAAGAAAAACTGAAATGTCTTGAGTTCATAAGTGTCTTCAACCCCTTTTGCTATAGCAAGCCTACATAAGTCCAGGAGTAAAAATGTAATTTACAAGTCACATAATACGTTGCAAGGACTCATTCTGTGTGCAATAATAGTGTTTAACATGATTTTTGAGTGACTAACTCATCTCTGTACCCCACACATACAATTATCTGTAAGTTATCGAGCAGTGAATTTCAAACACAGATTCAACCACAAAGACCAGGAAGGTTTTCCAATGCCTCACAAAAAAAGCAGACATTGAATATCCCTTTGAGCATGGTGAAGTTATTAATTCAACTTTAGAAGGTGTATCAATACACCCAGTCACTACAAAGACACAGGCATCCTTCCTAATTAAGTTACCGGAGAGGAAGGAAAACTCTCAGGGATTTCACCATCAAGCCAATGGTAACTTTGAAACAGTTTAATGGCCGTGATAGGAGAAAACTGAGGATGGATCAACAACATTGTAGTTAATCCACAATACTAACCTAATTGACAGAGTGTAAAAGACAGAAACCTATCCAGAATATGCTATTCACTTTTTGTCCTGAATATGTTTGGAGCAAATCCAATACAACACATTACTGAGTACCACTCCATATTTTCACACATAGTGGTAGATGCATCATGTTATGGGTATGCTTATAATCATTAAGGACTGGGGAGATTTTAAGGATAAAAAAGAAATGGAATGGAGCTAAGCACAGGCGAAATCCTAGAGGAGGATCCTAGAGAGGTCTGCTTTCCACGAGACACTGCGAGATGAATTCTCAACTTTCAGCAGGACAATAACCTAAAAAGGAAGGCCATATCTCCACTGCAGTTCATAATCAAGAAGACAGTGTGAATGTTCCAGTTTTGACTTGAATCTACTTGAGAATCTATGTAAATGGTTGTCTAGCAATGATCAACAACCAATTTGACACAGCTTGAAGAATTTTGAAAAGAATAATGATCAAATGTTGCACAATCCAGGTGTGGAAAGCACTTAGACTGACAAAAGGTCTTTCTACAAAGTAGTGATTCTGTATTTTATTTTCATGTTTTCACATGTTTTCACTTTGTCATTATGACTTATTGTGTGTAGATGGTAAGAATTATTATTTTTTAAATACATTTAGTAATATGTATATTTTTTAATACATTTTGAATTCAGGCTGTAAAACAACAAAATATGGAATAAGTCAAGGGGTATGAACACTTTCTTAAGTCATTGTAGGTAAACATTTACTCTTTATTTTTTAAAACATTTTTACATCATTATTTATTTTCTGAAAGAAATAAGGAGTGTGGCTACAAATTACATTTATTTATTTTATATGAAAATAAGTAGAATATTTAAAAACTGCACCATCCAGATGAAGAATAATCTTGGAAATATTGATATTGTGCACAACAAACAATTTAACCCTTCATCTCACAATCCACAGTGTTCTTATGTTGGATTATCCATGAAGTTTCTTCCACAACCGCATATCCGACAACTGCAGATCTTATTACAACAACAACAACTGCAGCTCCTATGGCAACAACTGCTGTTCTTACGACAACAACGACTGCGGCACCATCTACAATAACTACAACTTCAGGGCCTACGACAACCACAACAACAAAACCTACAACAACTCCTACAACAACTGTAGCTCCCACGACAACTGCAGCTCCTACAACAACTTTAGCATCTACTTCAACCACAGCAGATGCCCCTACGACAGCCACTGCAGCCCTAACTACAACAACTGCTGTTCCTACGACCACTACAATTCCAGAACTTACTACGACAACTAGTGCAGCTCCTACTACAACAGCTGTTCTTACGACAACAACGACTGCGGCACCATCTACAACAACTACAACTTCAGCTCCTACGACAACCACAACAATAGCACCTACAACAACTGTATCTCCCACGACAACTGCAGCTCCTTCAACAGCTTTAGCATCTACGACAACCACTGCAGCCCTAACTACAACAACTGCTGCTCCTACGACCACTTCAACTCCACAAGCTACTACGACAACCAGTGCAACTCCTACTACAACAACTGCTGTTGTTACGACCACAGTTACTGCAGCACCTTCTACAACAACTACAACTTCAGCTCCTACGACAACCACAACAACAGCACCTACTACAACACCTGCAGATCCTACAACTGTAGCTCTGACGACCACTCCACCTGCAGTACTAACTACAACAATCACAACTACAGGTCCTGATACAACAACTGTAGCTTCTACGTCAACCACAGCAACTGCCTCTACGACAACCACTGCAGCTCTAACTACAACAACTGCTGCTCCAACGACCACTACAATTCCAGAACCTATTACGACAACCACTGCAGCTCCTGCTACAACAACTACAACTTCAGCTCCTACGACAACAACAACAACAGCAACTACAACAACTGTAGCTCCTACGACAACTGCAGCTCCTACAACAACTTTAGTGTCCACTTCAACCACAGCAGCTGCCTCTACGACAACCA
Organism: Oncorhynchus gorbuscha; assembly: GCF_021184085.1. Taxonomy (NCBI): domain Eukaryota; kingdom Metazoa; phylum Chordata; class Actinopteri; order Salmoniformes; family Salmonidae; genus Oncorhynchus; species Oncorhynchus gorbuscha. The sequence goes on along the minus strand of NW_025746563.1, from coordinate 76,826 downwards.
CTGCAGCTCTAACTACAACAACTGCTGCTCAAACGACCACTACAACTCCAGAGCCTATTACGACGAACACTGCAGCTCCTGCTACATCTACAACTTCAGCTCCTACGACAACCACAACAACAGCAACTACAACAAATGTAGCTCCTACGACAATTGCAGCTCCTACAACAACTTTAGCGTCCACTTCAACCACAGCAGCTGCCTCTACGACAACCACTGCAGCTCTAACTACAACAACTGCTGTTCCTACGACCACTGCAACTCCAGAACCTATTACGACAACCAGTGCAGCTCCTACTACAACAACTGCTGTTCTAATGACCACAGTGACTGCAGCACCTTCTACAACAACTACAACTTCAGCGCCTACGACAACCACAACAGCAACACCTACAACAACTGTAGTTCCCACGACAACTGCAGCTCCTACAACAACTTTATCATCTGCTTCAACCACAGCAGCTGCCTCTACGACAACCACTGCAGCTCTAACTACAACAACTGCTCCTCAAACGACCACTACTCCTCCAGAACCTATTACGACAACCACTGCAGCTCCTGCTACAACAACTACAACTTCAGCTCCTACGACAACAACAACAACAGCAACTACAACAACTGTAGCTCCTACGACAACTGCAGCTCCTACAACAACTTTAGTGTCCACTTCAACCACAGCAGCTGCCTCTACGACAACCACTGCAGCTCTAACTACAACAACTGCTGCTCAAACGACCACTACAACTCCAGAGCCTATTACGACAAACACTGCAGCTCCTGCTACAACTACAACTTCAGCTCCTACGACAACCACAACAACAGCAACTACAACAAATGTAGCTCCTACAACAACTTTAGCGTCCACTTCAACCACAGCAGCTGCCTCTACGACAACCACTGCAGCTCTAACTACAACAACTGCTGTTCCTACGACCACTGCAACTCCAGAACCTATTACAACAACCAGTGCAGCTCCTACTACAACAACTGCTGTTCTAACGACCACAGTGACTGCAGCACCTTCTACGACAACTACAACTTCAGCGCCTACGACAACCACAACAGCAACACCTACAACAACTGTAGTTCCCACGACAACTGCAGCTCCTACAACAACTTTATCATCTGCTTCAACCACAGCAGCTGCCTCTACGACAACCACTGCAGCTCTAACTACAACAACTGCTGCTCAAACGACCACTACACCTCCAGAACCTATTACGACAACCACTGCAGGTCCTGCTACAACAACTACATCTTCAGCTCCTACGACAACCACAACAGCTACACCTACAACAACTGTAGCTCCCACGCCAACTGCAGCTCCTACAACAACTTTACCATCTACTTCAACCACAGCAGCTGCCTCTACGACAACCACTGCAGCTCTAAGTACAACAACTGCTGCTCAAACGACCACTACAACTCCAGAACCTATTACGACAACCACTGCAGCTCCTGCTACAACAACTACAGCTTCAGCTCCTACGACAACAACAACAACAGCAACTACAACAACTGTAGCTCCTACGACAACTGCAGCTCCTACAACAACTTTAGCGTCCACTTCAACCACAGCAGCTGCCTCTACGACAACCACTGCAGCTCTAACTACAACAACTGCTGTTCCTACGACCACTGCAACTCCAGAACCTATTACGACAACCAGTGCAGCTCCTACTACAACAACTGCTGTTCTAACGACCACAGTGACTGCAGCACCTTCTACAACAACTACAACTTCAGCGCCTACGACAACCACAACAGCAACACCTACAACAACTGTAGTTCCCACGACAACTGCAGCTCCTACAACAACTTTATCATCTGCTTCAACCACAGCAGCTGCCTCTACGACAACCACTGCAGCTCTAACTACAACAACTGCTGCTCAAACGACCACTACAACTCCAGAACCTATTACGACAACCACTGCAGCTCCTGCTACAACAACTACAACTTCAGCTCCTACGACAACACCAACAACAGCAACTACAACAACTGTAGCTCCTACAACAACTTTAGCGTCCACTTCAACCACAGCAGCTGCCTCTACGACAACCACTGCAGCTCTAACTACAACAACTGCTGTTCCTACGACCACTGCAACTCCAGAACCTATTACGACAACCAGTGCAGCTCCTACTACAACAACTGCTGTTCTAACGACCACAGTGACTGCAGCACCTTCTACAACAACTACAACTTCAGCGCCTACGACATCCACAACAGCAACACCTACAACAACTGTAGTTCCCATGCCAACTGCAGCTCCTACAACAACTTTATCATCTACTTCAACCACAGCAGCTGCCTCTACGACAAACACTGCAGCTCTAACTACAACAACTGCTGCTCAAACGACCACTACAACTCCAGAACCTATTACGACAACCACTGCAGCTCCTGCTACAACAACTACAACTTCAGCTCCTACGACAACACCAACAACAGCAACTACAACAACTGTAGCTCCTACGACAACTGCAGCTCCTACAACAACTTTAGCGTCCACTTCAACCACAGCAGCTGCCTCTACGACAACCACTGCAGCTCTAACTACAACAACTGCTGCTCAAACGACCACTACAACTCCAGAACCAATTACGACAACCACTGCAGCTCCTGCTACAACTACAACTTCAGCTCCTACGACAACCACAACAGCTACACCTACAACAACTGTAGCTCCCACGCCAACTGCAGCTCCAACAACAACTTTATCATCTACTTCAACCACAGCAGCTGCCTCTACGACAACCACTGCAGCTCTAACTACAACAACTGCTGCTCAAACGACCACTACAACTCCAGAACCTATTACGACAACAACTGCAGCTCCTGCTACAACAACTACATCTTCAGCTCCTACGACAACCACAACTGCTACACCTACAACAACTGTAGCTCCCACGCCAACTGCAGCTCCAACAACAACTTTATCATCTACTTCAACCACAGCAGCTGCCTCTACGACAACCACTGCAGCTCTAACTACAACAACTGCTGCTCAAACGACCACTACAACTCCAGAGCCTATTACGACAAACACTGCAGCTCCTGCTACAACTACAACTTCAGCTCATACGACAACCACAACAACAGCAACTACAACAACTGTAGCTCCTACAACAACTTTAGCGTCCACTTCAACCACAGCAGCTGCCTCTACGACAACCACTGCAGCTCTAACTACAACAACTGCTGCTCAAACGACCACTACAACTCCAGAACCTATTACGACAACCACTGCAGCTCCTGCTACAACAATTACATCTTCAGCTCCTACGACAACCACAACAGCTACACCTACAACAACTGCTGTTCTAACGACCACAGTGACTGCAGCACCTTCTACAACAACTACAACTTCAGCACCTATGACAACCACAACAGCAACACCTACAACAACTGTAGTTCCCACGACAACTGCAGCTCCTACAACAACTTTATTATTATTAACTTTATCATCTACTTCAACCACAGCAGCTGCCTCTACGACAACCACTGCAGCTCTAACTACAACAACTGCTGCTCAAACGACCACTACAACTCCAGAGCCTATTACGACAACCACTGCAGCTCCTGCTACAACAACTACAACTTCAGCTCCTACGACAACACCAACAACAGCAACTACAACAACTGTAGCTCCTATGCCAACTGCAGCTCCTACAACAACTTTAGCGTCCACTTCAACCACAGCAGCTGCCTCTACGACAACCACTGCAGCTCTAACTACAACAACTGCTGCTCAAACGACCACTACAACTCCAGAGCCTATTACGACAACCACTGCAGCTCCTGCTACAACTACAACTTCAGCTCCTACGACAACCACAACAACAGCAACTACAACAACTGTAGCTCCTACAACAACTTTAGCATCCACTTCAACCACAGCAGCTGCCTCTACGACAACCACTGCAGCTCTAACTACAACAACTGCTGTTCCTACGACCACTGCAACTCCAGAACCTATTACGACAACCAGTGCAGCTCCTACTACAACAACTGCTGTTCTAACTACCACAGTGACTGCAGCACCTTCTACAACAACTACAACTTCAGCGCCTACGACAACCACAACAGCAACACCTACAACAACTGTAGTTCCCACGACAACTGCAGCTCCTACAACAACTTTATCATCTACTTCAACCACAGCAGCTGCCTCTACGACAACCACTGCAGCTCTAACTACAACAACTGCTGCTCAAACGACCACTACAACTCCAGAACCTATTACGACAACCACTGCAGCTCCTGCTACAACAACTACAACTTCAGCTCTTACGACAACACCAACAACAGCAACTACAACAACTGTAGCTCCTACGACAACTGCAGCTCCTACAACAACTTTAGCGTCCACTTCAACCACAGCAGCTGCCTCTACGACAACCACTGCAGCTCTAACTACAACAACTGCTGCTCAAACGACCACTACAACTCCAGAGCCTATTACGACAACCACTGCAGCTCCTGCTACAACTACAACTTCAGCTCCTACGACAACCACAACAACAGCAACTACAACAACTGTAGCTCCTACAACAACTTTAGCATCCACTTCAACCACAGCAGCTGCCTCTACGACAACCACTGCAGCTCTAACTACAACAACTGCTGTTCCTACGACCACTGCAACTCCAGAACCTATTACGACAACCAGTGCAGCTCCTACTACAACAACTGCTGTTCTAACTACCACAGTGACTGCAGCACCTTCTACAACAACTACAACTTCAGCGCCTACGACAACCACAACAGCAACACCTACAACAACTGTAGTTCCCACGACAACTGCAGCTCCTACAACAACTTTATCATCTACTTCAACCACAGCAGCTGCCTCTACGACAACCACTGCAGCTCTAACTACAACAACTGCTGCTCAAACGACCACTACAACTCCAGAACCTATTACGACAACCACTGCAACTCCTGCTACAACAACTACAACTTCAGCTCTTACGACAACACCAACAACAGCAACTACAACAACTGTAGCTCCTACGACAACTGCAGCTCCTACAACAACTTTAGCGTCCACTTCAACCACAGCAGCTGCCTCTACGACAACCACTGCAGCTCTAACTACAACAACTGCTGCTCAAACGACCACTACAACTCCAGAGCCTATTACGACAACCACTGCAGCTCCTGCTACAACTACAACTTCAGCTCCTACGACAACCACAACAACAGCAACTACAACAACTGTAGCTCCTACAACAACTTTAGCATCCACTTCAACCACAGCAGCTGCCTCTACGACAACCACTGCAGCTCTAACTACAACAACTGCTGTTCCTACGACCACTGCAACTCCAGAACCTATTACGACAACCAGTGCAGCTCCTACTACAACAACTGCTGTTCTAACTACCACAGTGACTGCAGCACCTTCTACAACAACTACAACTTCAGCGCCTACGACAACCACAACAGCAACACCTACAACAACTGTAGTTCCCACGACAACTGCAGCTCCTACAACAACTTTATCATCTACTTCAACCACAGCAGCTGCCTCTACGACAACCACTGCAGCTCTAACTACAACAACTGCTGCTCAAACGACCACTACAACTCCAGAACCTATTACGACAACCACTGCAGCTCCTGCTACAACAACTACAACTTCAGCTCTTACGACAACACCAACAACAGCAACTACAACAACTGTAGCTCCTACGACAACTGCAGCTCCTACAACAACTTTAGCGTCCACTTCAACCACAGCAGCTGCCTCTACGACAACCACTGCAGCTCTAACTACAACAACTGCTGCTCAAACGACCACTACAACTCCAGAGCCTATTACGACAACCACTGCAGCTCCTGCTACAACTACAACTTCAGCTCCTACGACAACCACAACAACAGCAACTACAACAACTTTAGCGTCCACTTCAACCACAGCAGCTGCCTCTACGACAACCACTGCAGCTCTAACTACAACAACTGCTGTTCCTACGACCACTGCAACTCCCGAACCTATTACGACAACCAGTGCAGCTCCTACTACAACAACTGCTGTTCTAACGACCACAGTGACTGCAGCACCTTCTACAACAATTACAACTTCAGCGCCTACGACAACCACAACAGCAACACCTACAACAACTGTAGTTCCCACGACAACTGCAGCTCCTACAACAACTTTATCATCTACTTCAACCACAGCAGCTGCCTCTACGACAACCACTGCAGCTCTAACTACAACAACTGCTGCTCAAACGACCACTACAACTCCAGAACCTATTACGACAACCACTGCAGCTCCTGCTACAACAACTACAGCTTCAGCTCCTACGACAACAACAACAACAGCAACTACAACAACTGTAGCTCCTACGACAACTGCAGCTCCTACAACAACTTTAGCGTCCACTTCAACCACAGCAGCTGCCTCTACGACAACCACTGCAGCTCTAACTACAACAACTGCTGTTCCTACGACCACTGCAACTCCAGAACCTATTACGACAACCAGTGCAGCTCCTACTACAACAACTGCTGTTCTAACGACCACAGTGACTGCAGCACCTTCTACAACAACTACAACTTCAGCGCCTACGACAACCACAACAGCAACACCTACAACAACTGTAGTTCCCACGACAACTGCAGCTCCTACAACAACTTTATCATCTACTTCAACCACAGCAGCTGCCTCTACGACAACCACTGCAGCTCTAACTACAACAACTGCTGCTCAAACAACCACTACAACTCCCAAACCTATTACGACAACCACTGCAGCTCCTGCTACAACTACAACTTCAGCTCCTACGACAACACCAACAACAGCAACTACAACAACTGTAGCTCCTACGACAACTGCATCTCCTACAACAACTTTAGCGTCCACTTCAACCACAGCAGCTGCCTCTACGACAACCACTGCAGCTCTAACTACAACAACTGCTGCTCAAACGACCACTACAACTCCAGAGCCTATTACTACAACCACTGCAGCTCCTGCTAGAACTACAACTTCAGCTCCTACGACAACCACAACAACAGCAACTACAACAACTGTAGCTCCTACAACAACTTTAGCGTCCACTTCAACCACAGCAGCTGCCTCTACGACAACCACTGCAGCTCTAACTACAACAACTGCTGTTCCTACGACCACTGCAACTCCCGAACCTATTACGACAACCAGTGCACCTCTAACTACAAGAACTGCTGCTCAAACGACCACTACAACTCCAGAGCCTATTACGACAACCACTGCAGCTCCTGCTACAACTACAACTTCAGCTCCTATGACAACCACAACAACAGCAACTACAACAACTGAAGCTCCTACAACAACTTTAGCGTCCACTTCAACCACAGCAGCTGCCTCTACGACAACCACTGCAGCTCTAACTACAACAACTGCTGTTCTAACGACCACAGTGACTGCAGCACCTTCTACAACAACTACAACAGCAACACCTACAACAACTGTAGTTCCCACGACAACTGCAGCTCCTACAACAACTTTATCATCTACTTCAACCACAGCAGCTGCCTCTACGACAACCACTGCAGCTCCTGCTACAACAACTACAACTTCAGCTCCTACGACAACAACAACAACAGCAACTACAACAACTGTAGCTCCTACAACAACTGCAGCTCCTACAACAACTTTAGCGTCCACTTCAACCACAGCAGCTGCCTCTACGACAACCACTGCAGCTCTAACTACAACAACTGCGGCTCAAACGACCACTACAACTCCAAAACCTATTACGACAGCCACTGCAGCTCCTGCTACAACAACTACATCTTCAGCTCCTACGACAACCACAACAGCTACACTTACAACAACTGTAGCTCCCACGCCAACTGCAGCTCCAACAACAACTTTATCATCTACTTCAACCACAGCAGCTGCCTCTACGACAACCACTGCAGCTCTAACTACAACAACTGCTGCTCAAACGACCACTACAACTCCAGAACCTATTACGACAACCACTGCAGCTCCTGCTACAACAACTACAACTTCAGCTCCTACGACAACACCAACAACAACAACTACAACAACTGTAGCTCCTACGACAACTGCAGCTCCTACAACAACTTTATCGTCCACTTCAACCACAGCAGCTGCCTCTACGACAACCACTGCAGCTCTAACTACAACAACTGCTGTTCCTACGACCACTGCAACTCCAGAACCTATTACGACAACCAGTGCAGCTCCTACTACAACAACTGCTGTTCTAACGACCACAGTGACTGCAGCACCTTCTACAACAACTACAACTTCAGCTCCTACGACAACCACAACTACAGCAACTACAACAACTGTAGCCCCTACAACAACTTTAGCGTCCACTTCAACCACAGCAGCTGCCTCTACGACAACCACTGCAGCTGTAACTACAACAACTGCTGTTCCTACGACCACTGCAACTCCAGAACCTATTACGACAACCAGTGCAGCTCCTACTACAACAACTGCTGTTCTAACTACCACAGTGACTGCAGCACCTTCTACAACAACTACAACTTCAGCGCCTACGACAACCACAACAGCAACACCTACAACAACTGTAGTTCCCACGACAACTGCAGCTCCTACAACAACTTTATCATCTACTTCAACCACAGCAGCTGCCTCTACGACAACCACTGCAGCTCTAACTACAACAACTGCTGTTCTAACTCCCGACCTACACAACAACTACAAGAACTGCTGCTCAAACGACCACTACAACTCCAGAGCCTATTACGACAACCACTGCAGCTCCTGCAGCTCCTGCTACAACTTCAGCTCCTACGACAACCACAACAACAGCAACTAAACAACTGAAGCTCCTACAACAACTTTAGCGTCCACTTCAACCACAGCAGCTGCCTCTACGACAACCACTGCAGCTCTAACTACAACAACTGCTGTTCTAACGACCACAGTGACTGCAGCACCTTCTACAACAACTACAACAGCAACACCTACAACAACTGTAGTTCCCACGACAACTGCAGCTCCTACAACAACTTTATCATATACTTCAACCACAGCAGCTGCCTCTACGACAACCACTGCAGCTCTAACTACAACAACTGCTGCTCAAACGACCACTACAACTCTAGAACCTATTACGACAACCACTGCAGCTCCTGCTACAACAACTACAACTTCAGCTCCTACGACAACAACAACAACAGCAACTACAACAACTGTAGCTCCTACAACAACTGCAGCTCCTACAACAACTTTAGCGTCCACTTCAACCACAGCAGCTGCCTCTACGACAACCACTGCAGCTCTAACTACAACAACTGCGGCTCAAACGACCACTACAACTCCAGAACCTATTACGACAACCACTGCAGCTCCTGCAACAACAACTACAACTTCAGCTCCTACGACAACACCAACAACAGCAACTACAACAACTATAGCTCCTACGACAACTGCAGCTCCTACAACAACTTTAGCGTCCACTTCAACCACAGCAGCTGCCTCTACGACAACCACTGCAGCTCTAACTACAACAACTGCTGCTCAAACGACCACTACAACTCCAGAGCCTATTAGGACAACCACTGCAGCTCCTGCTACAACAACTACATCTTCAGCTCCTACGACAACCACAACAGCTACACTTACAACAACTGTAGCTCCCACGCCAACTGCAGCTCCAACAACAACTTTATCATCTACTTCAACCACAGCAGCTGCCTCTACGACAACCACTGCAGCTCTAACTACAACAACTGCTGCTCAAACGACCACTACAACTCCAGAACCTATTACGACAACCACTGCAGCTCCTGCTACAACAACTACAACTTCAGCTCCTACGACAACACCAACAACAACAACTACAACAACTGTAGCTCCTACGACAACTGCAGCTCCTACAACAACTTTATCGTCCACTTCAACCACAGCAGCTGCCTCTACGACAACCACTGCAGCTCTAACTACAACAACTGCTGTTCCTACGACCACTGCAACTCCAGAACCTATTACGACAACCAGTGCAGCTCCTACTACAACAACTGCTGTTCTAACGACCACAGTGACTGCAGCACCTTCTACAACAACTACAACTTCAGCTCCTACGACAACCACAACTACAGCAACTACAACAACTGTAGCCCCTACAACAACTTTAGCGTCCACTTCAACCACAGCAGCTGCCTCTACGACAACCACTGCAGCTGTAACTACAACAACTGCTGTTCCTACGACCACTGCAACTCCAGAACCTATTACGACAACCAGTGCAGCTCCTACTACAACAACTGCTGTTCTAACTACCACAGTGACTGCAGCACCTTCTACAACAACTACAACTTCAGCTCCTACAACAACTTTATCATCTACTTCAACCACAGCAGCTGCCTATGCAACCACTGCAGCAACTACAACAACTGCTGCTCAACACCACTACAACAGAACCTGTGCAGCTCCTGCTACAACAACTACATCTTCCTCCTACGACAACCACAACAGCTACTGCAGCTCCTCCAACAACAACTTTATCATCTACTTCAACCACAGCAGCTGCCTCTACGACAACCACTGCAGCTCTAACTACAACAACTGCTGCTCAAACGACCACTACAACTCCAGAACCTATTACGACAACCACTGCAGCTCCTGCTACAACAACTACAACAACTTTAGCTTCAACCACAGCAGCTGCCTCTACGACAACCACTGCAGCTGTAACACAACAACTGCTGTTCCTACACTGCAACTCCAGAAACTATTACACAACCAGTGCAGCTCCTACTACAACAACTGCTGTTCTAACTACCACAGTGACTGCAGCACCTTCTACAACAACTACAACCTTCAGCGCCTACGACAACCACAACAGCAACACCTACAACAACTGTAGTTCCCACGACAACTGCAGCTCCTACAACAACTTTATCATCTACTTCAACCACAGCAGCTGCCTCTACGACAACCACTGCAGCTCTAACTACAACAACTGCTGCTCAAACGACCACTACAACTCCAGAACCTATTACGACAACCACTGCAGCTCCTGCTACAACAACTACAACTTCAGCTCCTACGACAACACCAACAACAACAACTACAACAACTGTAGCTCCTACGACAACTGCAGCTCCTACAACAACTTTATCGTCCACTTCAACCACAGCAGCTGCCTCTACGACAACCACTGCAGCTCTAACTACAACAACTGCTGTTCCTACGACCACTGCAACTCCAGAACCTATTACGACAACCAGTGCAGCTCCTACTACAACAACTGCTGTTCTAACGACCACAGTGACTGCAGCACCTTCTACAACAACTACAACTGCAGCTCCTACAACAACTTTATCATCTACTTCAACCACAGCAGCTGCCTCTATGACAACCACTGCAGCTCTAACTACAACAACTGCTGCTCAAACAACCACTACAACTCCAGAACCTATTACGACAACCACTGCAGCTCCTGCTACAACAACTACATCTTCATCTCCTACGACAACCACAACAGCTACACCTACAACAACTGTAGCTCCCACGCCAACTGCAGCTCCAACAACAACTTTATCATCTACTTCAACCACAGCAGCTGCCTCTACGACAACCACTGCAGCTCTAACTACAACAACTGCTGCTCAAACGACCACTACAACTCCAGAACCTATTACGACAACCACTGCAGCTCCTGCTACAACAACTACAACAACTTTAGCGTCCACTTCAACCACAGCAGCTGCCTCTACGACAACCACTGCAGCTGTAACTACAACAACTGCTGTTCCTACGACCACTGCAACTCCAGAACCTATTACGACAACCAGTGCAGCTCCTACTACAACAACTGCTGTTCTAACTACCACAGTGACTGCAGCACCTTCTACAACAACTACAACTTCAGCGCCTACGACAACCACAACAGCAACACCTACAACAACTGTAGTTCCCACGACAACTGCAGCTCCTACAACAACTTTATCATCTACTTCAACCACAGCAGCTGCCTCTACGACAACCACTGCAGCTCTAACTACAACAACTGCTGCTCAAATGACCACTACAACTCCAGAACCTATTACGACAACAACTGCAGCTCCTGCTACAACAACTACATCTTCAGCTCCTACGACAACCACAACAGCTACACTTACAACAACTGTAGCTCCCACGCCAACTGCAGCTCCAACAACAACTTTATCATCTACTTCAACCACAGCAGCTGCCTCTACGACAACCACTGCAGCTCTAACTACAACAACTGCTGCTCAAACGACCACTACAACTCCAGAACCTATTACGACAACCACTGCAGCTCCTGCTACAACAACTACAACTTCAGCTCCTACGACAACACCAACAACAACAACTACAACAACTGTAGCTCCTACGACAACTGCAGCTCCTACAACAACTTTATCGTCCACTTCAACCACAGCAGCTGCCTCTACGACAACCACTGCAGCTCTAACTACAACAACTGCTGTTCCTACGACCACTGCAACTCCAGAACCTATTACGACAACCAGTGCAGCTCCTACTACAACAACTGCTGTTCTAACGACCACAGTGACTGCAGCACCTTCTACAACAACTACAACTGCAGCTCCTACAACAACTTTATCATCTACTTCAACCACAGCAGCTGCCTCTATGACAACCACTGCAGCTCTAACTACAACAACTGCTGCTCAAACGACCACTACAACTCCAGAACCTATTACGACAACCACTGCAGCTCCTGCTACAACAACTACATCTTCATCTCCTACGACAACCACAACAGCTACACCTACAACAACTGTAGCTCCCACGCCAACTGCAGCTCCAACAACAACTTTATCATCTACTTCAACCACAGCAGCTGCCTCTACGACAACCACTGCAGCTCTAACTACAACAACTGCTGCTCAAACGACCACTACAACTCCAGAACCTATTACGACAACCACTGCAGCTCCTGCTACAACAACTACAACTTCAGCTCCTACGACAACACCAACAACAACAACTACAACAACTGTAGCTCCTACGACAACTGCAGCTCCTACAACAACTTTATCGTCCACTTCAACCACAGCAGCTGCCTCTACGACAACCACTGCAGCTCTAACTACAACAACTGCTGCTCAAACGACCACTACAACTCCAGAACCTATTACGACAACCACTGCAGCTCCTGCTACAACAACTACAACTTCAGCTCCTACGACAACACCAACAACAACAACTACAACAACTGTAGCTCCTACGACAACTGCAGCTCCTACAACAACTTTATCATCTACTTCAACCACAGCAGCTGCCTCTACGACAACCACTGCAGCTCTAACTACAACAACTGCTGCTCAAACGACCACTACAACTCCAGAACCTATTACGACAACCACTGCAGCTCCTGCTACAACAACTACAACTTCAGCTCCTACGACAACACCAACAACAACAACTACAACAACTGTAGCTCCTACGACAACTGCAGCTCCTACAACAACTTTATCATCCACTTCAACCACAGCAGCTGCCTCTACGACAACCACTGCAGCTCTAACTACAACAACTGCTGTTCCTACGACCACTGCAACTCCAGAACCTATTACGACAACCAGTGCAGCTCCTACTACAACAACTGCTGTTCTAACGACCACAGTGACTGCAGCACCTTCTACAACAACTACAACTTCAGCGCCTACGACAACCACAACAGCAACACCTACAACAACTGTAGTTCCCACGACAACTGCAGCTCCTACAACAACTTTATCATCTACTTCAACCACAGCAGCTGCCTCTATGACAACCACTGCAGCTCTAACTACAACAACTGCTGCTCAAACGACCACTACAACTCCAGAACCTATTACGACAACCACTGCAGCTCCTGCTACAACAACTACATCTTCATCTCCTACGACAACCACAACAGCTACACCTACAACAACTGTAGCTCCCACGCCAACTGCAGCTCCAACAACAACTTTATCATCTACTTCAACCACAGCAGCTGCCTCTACGACAACCACTGCAGCTCTAACTACAACAACTGCTGCTCAAACGACCACTACAACTCCAGAACCTATTACGACAACCACTGCAGCTCCTGCTACAACAACTACAACTTCAGCTCCTACGACAACACCAACAACAACAACTACAACAACTGTAGCTCCTACGACAACTGCAGCTCCTACAACAACTTTATCGTCCACTTCAACCACAGCAGCTGCCTCTACGACAACCACTGCAGCTCTAACTACAACAACTGCTGTTCCTACGACCACTGCAACTCCAGAACCTATTACGACAACCAGTGCAGCTCCTACTACAACAACTGCTGTTCTAACGACCACAGTGACTGCAGCACCTTCTACAACAACTACAACTTCAGCGCCTACGACAACCACAACAGCAACACCTACAACAACTGTAGTTCCCACGACAACTGCAGCTCCTACAACAACTTTATCATCTACTTCAACCACAGCAGCTGCCTCTATGACAACCACTGCAGCTCTAACTACAACAACTGCTGCTCAAACGACCACTACAACTCCAGAACCTATTACGACAACCACTGCAGCTCCTGCTACAACAACTACATCTTCATCTCCTACGACAACCACAACAGCTACACCTACAACAACTGTAGCTCCCACGCCAACTGCAGCTCCAACAACAACTTTATCATCTACTTCAACCACAGCAGCTGCCTCTACGACAACCACTGCAGCTCTAACTACAACAACTGCTGCTCAAACGACCACTACAACTCCAGAACCTATTACGACAACCACTGCAGCTCCTGCTACAACAACTACAACTTCAGCTCCTACGACAACACCAACAACAACAACTACAACAACTGTAGCTCCTACGACAACTGCAGCTCCTACAACAACTTTATCGTCCACTTCAACCACAGCAGCTGCCTCTACGACAACCACTGCAGCTCTAACTACAACAACTGCTGCTCAAACGACCACTACAACTCCAGAACCTATTACGACAACCACTGCAGCTCCTGCTACAACAACTACAACTTCAGCTCCTACGACAACACCAACAACAACAACTACAACAACTGTAGCTCCTACGACAACTGCAGCTCCTACAACAACTTTATCGTCCACTTCAACCACAGCAGCTGCCTCTACGACAACCACTGCAGCTCTAACTACAACAACTGCTGTTCCTACGACCACTGCAACTCCAGAACCTATTACGACAACCAGTGCAGCTCCTACTACAACAACTGCTGTTCTAACGACCACAGTGACTGCAGCACCTTCTACAACAACTACAACTTCAGCGCCTACGACAACCACAACAGCAACACCTACAACAACTGTAGTTCCCACGACAACTGCAGCTCCTACAACAACTTTATCATCTACTTCAACCACAGCAGCTGCCTCTATGACAACCACTGCAGCTCTAACTACAACAACTGCTGCTCAAACGACCACTACAACTCCAGAACCTATTACGACAACCACTGCAGCTCCTGCTACAACAACTACAACTTCAGCTCCTACGACAACACCAACAACAACAACTACAACAACTGTAGCTCCTACGACAACTGCAGCTCCTACAACAACTTTATCGTCCACTTCAACCACAGCAGCTGCCTCTACGACAACCACTGCAGCTCTAACTACAACAACTGCTGTTCCTACGACCACTGCAACTCCAGAACCTATTACGACAACCAGTGCAGCTCCTACTACAACAACTGCTGTTCTAACGACCACAGTGACTGCAGCACCTTCTACAACAACTACAACTTCAGCGCCTACGACAACCACAACAGCAACACCTACAACAACTGTAGTTCCCACGACAACTGCAGCTCCTACAACAACTTTATCATCTACTTCAACCACAGCAGCTGCCTCTATGACAACCACTGCAGCTCTAACTACAACAACTGCTGCTCAAACGACCACTACAACTCCAGAACCTATTACGACAACCACTGCAGCTCCTGCTACAACAACTACATCTTCATCTCCTACGACAACCACAACAGCTACACCTACAACAACTGTAGCTCCCACGCCAACTGCAGCTCCAACAACAACTTTATCATATACTTCAACCACAGCAGCTGCCTCTACGACAACCACTGCAGCTGCCTCTATGACAACCACTGCAGCTCTAACTACAACAACTGCTGCTCAAACGACCACTACAACTCCAGAACCTATTACGACAACCACTGCAGCTCCTGCTACAACAACTACATCTTCATCTCCTACGACAACCACAACAGCTACACCTACAACAACTGTAGCTCCCACGCCAACTGCAGCTCCAACAACAACTTTATCATCTACTTCAACCACAGCAGCTGCCTCTACGACAACCACTGCAGCTCTAACTACAACAACTGCTGCTCAAACGACCACTACAACTCCAGAACCTATTACGACAACCACTGCAGCTCCTGCTACAACAACTACAACTTCAGCTCCTACGACAACACCAACAACTACAACAACTGTAGCTCCTACGACAACTGCAGCTCCTACAACAACTTTATCGTCCACTTCAACCACAGCAGCTGCCTCTACGACAACCACTGCAGCTCTAACTACAACAACTGCTGCTCAAACGACCACTACAACTCCAGAACCTATTACGACAACCACTGCAGCTCCTGCTACAACAACTACAACTTCAGCTCCTACGACAACACCAACAACAACAACTACAACAACTGTAGCTCCTACGACAACTGCAGCTCCTACAACAACTTTATCGTCCACTTCAACCACAGCAGCTGCCTCTACGACAACCACTGCAGCTCTAACTACAACAACTGCTGTTCCTACGACCACTGCAACTCCAGAACCTATTACGACAACCAGTGCAGCTCCTACTACAACAACTGCTGTTCTAACGACCACAGTGACTGCAGCACCTTCTACAACAACTACAACTTCAGCGCCTACGACAACCACAACAGCAACACCTACAACAACTGTAGTTCCCACGACAACTGCAGCTCCTACAACAACTTTATCATCTACTTCAACCACAGCAGCTGCCTCTATGACAACCACTGCAGCTCTAACTACACCAACTGCTGCTCAAACGACCACTACAACTCCAGAACCTATTACGACAACCACTGCAGCTCCTGCTACAACAACTACATCTTCATCTCCTACGACAACCACAACAGCTACACCTACAACAACTGTAGCTCCCACGCCAACTGCAGCTCCAACAACAACTTTATCATCTACTTCAACCACAGCAGCTGCCTCTACGACAACCACTGCAGCTCTAACTACAACAACTGCTGCTCAAACGACCACTACAACTCCAGAACCTATTACGACAACCACTGCAGCTCCTGCTACAACAACTACAACTTCAGCTCCTACGACAACACCAACAACAACAACTACAACAACTGTAGCTCCTACGACAACTGCAGCTCCTACAACAACTTTATCGTCCACTTCAACCACAGCAGCTGCCTCTACGACAACCACTGCAGCTCTAACTACAACAACTGCTGTTCCTACGACCACTGCAACTCCAGAACCTATTACGACAACCAGTGCAGCTCCTACTACAACAACTGCTGTTCTAACGACCACAGTGACTGCAGCACCTTCTACAACAACTACAACTTCAGCGCCTACGACAACCACAACAGCAACACCTACAACAACTGTAGTTCCCACGACAACTGCAGCTCCTACAACAACTTTATCATCTACTTCAACCACAGCAGCTGCCTCTATGACAACCACTGCAGCTCTAACTACAACAACTGCTGCTCAAACGACCACTACAACTCCAGAACCTATTACGACAACCACTGCAGCTCCTGCTACAACAACTACATCTTCATCTCCTACGACAACCACAACAGCTACACCTACAACAACTGTAGCTCCCACGCCAACTGCAGCTCCAACAACAACTTTATCATATACTTCAACCACAGCAGCTGCCTCTACGACAACCACTGCAGCTCTAACTACAACAACTGCTGCTCAAACGACCACTACAACTCCAGAACCTATTACGACAACCACTGCAGCTCCTGCTACAACAACTACAACTTCAGCTCCTACGACAACACCAACAACAACAACTACAACAACTGTAGCTCCTACGACAACTGCAGCTCCTACAACAACTTTATCGTCCACTTCAACCACAGCAGCTGCCTCTACGACAACCACTGCAGCTCTAACTACAACAACTGCTGTTCCTACGACCACTGCAACTCCAGAACCTATTACGACAACCAGTGCAGCTCCTACTACAACAACTGCTGTTCTAACGACCACAGTGACTGCAGCACCTTCTACAACAACTACAACTTCAGCGCCTACGACAACCACAACAGCAACACCTACAACAACTGTAGTTCCCATGACAACTGCAGCTCCTACAACAACTTTATCATCTACTTCAACCACAGCAGCTGCCTCTATGACAACCACTGCAGCTCTAACTACAACAACTGCTGCTCAAACGACCACTACAACTCCAGAACCTATTACGACAACCACTGCAGCTCCTGCTACAACAACTACATCTTCATCTCCTACGACAACCACAACAGCTACACCTACAACAACTGTAGCTCCCACGCCAACTGCAGCTCCAACAACAACTTTATCATCTACTTCAACCACAGCAGCTGCCTCTACGACAACCACTGCAGCTCTAACTACAACAACTGCTGCTCAAACGACCACTACAACTCCAGAACCTATTACGACAACCACTGCAGCTCCTGCTACAACAACTACAACTTCAGCTCCTACGACAACACCAACAACAACAACTACAACAACTGTAGCTCCTACGACAACTGCAGCTCCTACAACAACTTTATCGTCCACTTCAACCACAGCAGCTGCCTCTACGACAACCACTGCAGCTCTAACTACAACAACTGCTGCTCAAACGACCACTACAACTCCAGAACCTATTACGACAACCACTGCAGCTCCTGCTACAACAACTACAACTTCAGCTCCTACGACAACACCAACAACAACAACTACAACAACTGTAGCTCCTACGACAACTGCAGCTCCTACAACAACTTTATCGTCCACTTCAACCACAGCAGCTGCCTCTACGACAACCACTGCAGCTCTAACTACAACAACTGCTGTTCCTACGACCACTGCAACTCCAGAACCTATTACGACAACCAGTGCAGCTCCTACTACAACAACTGCTGTTCTAACGACCACAGTGACTGCAGCACCTTCTACAACAACTACAACTTCAGCGCCTACGACAACCACAACAGCAACACCTACAACAACTGTAGTTCCCACGACAACTGCAGCTCCTACAACAACTTTATCATCTACTTCAACCACAGCAGCTGCCTCTATGACAACCACTGCAGCTCTAACTACAACAACTGCTGCTCAAACGACCACTACAACTCCAGAACCTATTACGACAACCACTGCAGCTCCTGCTACAACAACTACATCTTCATCTCCTACGACAACCACAACAGCTACACCTACAACAACTGTAGCTCCCACGCCAACTGCAGCTCCAACAACAACTTTATCATATACTTCAACCACAGCAGCTGCCTCTACGACAACCACTGCAGCTGCCTCTATGACAACCACTGCAGCTCTAACTACAACAACTGCTGCTCAAACGACCACTACAACTCCAGAACCTATTACGACAACCACTGCAGCTCCTGCTACAACAACTACATCTTCATCTCCTACGACAACCACAACAGCTACACCTACAACAACTGTAGCTCCCACGCCAACTGCAGCTCCAACAACAACTTTATCATCTACTTCAACCACAGCAGCTGCCTCTACGACAACCACTGCAGCTCTAACTACAACAACTGCTGCTCAAACGACCACTACAACTCCAGAACCTATTACGACAACCACTGCAGCTCCTGCTACAACAACTACAACTTCAGCTCCTACGACAACACCAAACAACTACAACAACTGTAGCTCCTACGACAACTGCAGCTCCTACAACAACTTTATCGTCCACTTCAACCACAGCAGCTGCCTCTACGACAACCACTGCAGCTCTAACTACAACAACTGCTGCTCAAACGACCACTACAACTCCAGAACCTATTACGACAACCACTGCAGCTCCTGCTACAACAACTACAACTTCAGCTCCTACGACAACACCAACAACAACAACTACAACAACTGTAGCTCCTACGACAACTGCAGCTCCTACAACAACTTTATCGTCCACTTCAACCACAGCAGCTGCCTCTACGACAACCACTGCAGCTCTAACTACAACAACTGCTGTTCCTACGACCACTGCAACTCCAGAACCTATTACGACAACCAGTGCAGCTCCTACTACAACAACTGCTGTTCTAACGACCACAGTGACTGCAGCACCTTCTACAACAACTACAACTTCAGCGCCTACGACAACCACAACAGCAACACCTACAACAACTGTAGTTCCCACGACAACTGCAGCTCCTACAACAACTTTATCATCTACTTCAACCACAGCAGCTGCCTCTATGACAACCACTGCAGCTCTAACTACAACAACTGCTGCTCAAACGACCACTACAACTCCAGAACCTATTACGACAACCACTGCAGCTCCTGCTACAACAACTACATCTTCATCTCCTACGACAACCACAACAGCTACACCTACAACAACTGTAGCTCCCACGCCAACTGCAGCTCCAACAACAACTTTATCATCTACTTCAACCACAGCAGCTGCCTCTACGACAACCACTGCAGCTCTAACTACAACAACTGCTGCTCAAACGACCACTACAACTCCAGAACCTATTACGACAACCACTGCAGCTCCTGCTACAACAACTACAACTTCAGCTCCTACGACAACACCAACAACAACAACTACAAACACTGTAGCTCCTACGACAACTGCAGCTCCTACAACAACTTTATCGTCCACTTCAACCACAGCAGCTGCCTCTACGACAACCACTGCAGCTCTAACTACAACAACTGCTGTTCCTACGACCACTGCAACTCCAGAACCTATTACGACAACCAGTGCAGCTCCTACTACAACAACTGCTGTTCTAACGACCACAGTGACTGCAGCACCTTCTACAACAACTACAACTTCAGCGCCTACGACAACCACAACAGCAACACCTACAACAACTGTAGTTCCCACGACAACTGCAGCTCCTACAACAACTTTATCATCTACTTCAACCACAGCAGCTGCCTCTATGACAACCACTGCAGCTCTAACTACAACAACTGCTGCTCAAACGACCACTACAACTCCAGAACCTATTACGACAACCACTGCAGCTCCTGCTACCAACTACATCTTCATCTCCTACGACAACCACAACAGCTACACCTACAACAACTGTAGCTCCCACGCCAACTGCAGCTCCAACAACAACTTTATCATCTACTTCAACCACAGCAGCTGCCTCTACGACAACCACTGCAGCTCTAACTACAACAACTGCTGCTCAAACGACCACTACAACTCCAGAACCTATTACGACAACCACTGCAGCTCCTGCTACAACAACTACAACTTCAGCTCCTACGACAACACCAACAACAACAACTACAACAACTGTAGCTCCTACGACAACTGCAGCTCCTACAACAACTTTATCGTCCACTTCAACCACAGCAGCTGCCTCTACGACAACCACTGCAGCTCTAACTACAACAACTGCTGTTCCTACGACCACTGCAACTCCAGAACCTATTACGACAACCAGTGCAGCTCCTACTACAACAACTGCTGTTCTAACGACCACAGTGACTGCAGCACCTTCTACAACAACTACAACTTCAGCGCCTACGACAACCACAACAGCAACACCTACAACAACTGTAGTTCCCATGACAACTGCAGCTCCTACAACAACTTTATCATCTACTTCAACCACAGCAGCTGCCTCTATGACAACCACTGCAGCTCTAACTACAACAACTGCTGCTCAAACGACCACTACAACTCCAGAACCTATTACGACAACCACTGCAGCTCCTGCTACAACAACTACATCTTCATCTCCTACGACAACCACAACAGCTACACCTACAACAACTGCTCCCACGCCAACTGCAGCTCCAACAACAACTTTATCATCTACTTCAACCACAGCAGCTGCCTCTACGACAACCACTGCAGCTCTAACTACAACAACTGCTGCTCAAACGACCACTACAACTCCAGAACCTATTACGACAACCACTGCAGCTCCTGCTACAACAACTACAACTTCAGCTCCTACGACAACACCAACAACAACAACTACAACAACTGTAGCTCCTACGACAACTGCAGCTCCTACAACAACTTTATCGTCCACTTCAACCACAGCAGCTGCCTCTACGACAACCACTGCAGCTCTAACTACAACAACTGCTGCTCAAACGACCACTACAACTCCAGAACCTATTACGACAACCACTGCAGCTCCTGCTACAACAACTACAACTTCAGCTCCTACGACAACACCAACAACAACAACTACAACAACTGTAGCTCCTACGACAACTGCAGCTCCTACAACAACTTTATCGTCCACTTCAACCACAGCAGCTGCCTCTACGACAACCACTGCAGCTCTAACTACAACAACTGCTGTTCCTACGACCACTGCAACTCCAGAACCTATTACGACAACCAGTGCAGCTCCTACTACAACAACTGCTGTTCTAACGACCACAGTGACTGCAGCACCTTCTACAACAACTACAACTTCAGCGCCTACGACAACCACAACAGCAACACCTACAACAACTGTAGTTCCCACGACAACTGCAGCTCCTACAACAACTTTATCATCTACTTCAACCACAGCAGCTGCCTCTATGACAACCACTGCAGCTCTAACTACAACAACTGCTGCTCAAACGACCACTACAACTCCAGAACCTATTACGACAACCACTGCAGCTCCTGCTACAACAACTACATCTTCATCTCCTACGACAACCACAACAGCTACACCCACAACAACTGTAGCTCCCACGCCAACTGCAGCTCCAACAACAACTTTATCATCTACTTCAACCACAGCAGCTGCCTCTACGACAACCACTGCAGCTCTAACTACAACAACTGCTGCTCAAACGACCACTACAACTCCAGAACCTATTACGACAACCACTGCAGCTCCTGCTACAACAACTACAACTTCAGCTCCTACGACAACACCAACAACAACAACTACAACAACTGTAGCTCCTACGACAACTGCAGCTCCTACAACAACTTTATCGTCCACTTCAACCACAGCAGCTGCCTCTACGACAACCACTGCAGCTCTAACTACAACAACTGCTGTTCCTACGACCACTGCAACTCCAGAACCTATTACGACAACCAGTGCAGCTCCTACTACAACAACTGCTGTTCTAACGACCACAGTGACTGCAGCACCTTCTACAACAACTACAACTTCAGCGCCTACGACAACCACAACAGCAACACCTACAACAACTGTAGTTCCCACGACAACTGCAGCTCCTACAACAACTTTATCATCTACTTCAACCACAGCAGCTGCCTCTATGACAACCACTGCAGCTCTAACTACAACAACTGCTGCTCAAACGACCACTACAACTCCAGAACCTATTACGACAACCACTGCAGCTCCTGCTACAACAACTACAGCTTCAGCTCCTACGACAACACCAACAACAGCAACTACAACAACTGTAGCTCCTACGACAACTGCAGCTCCAACAACAACTTTATCATCTACTTCAACCACAGCAGCTGCCTCTACGACAACCACTGCAGCTCTAACTACAACAACTGCTGCTCAAACGACCACTACAACTCCAGAACCTATTACGACAACCACTGCAGCTCCTGCTACAACAACTACAACTTCAGCTCCTACGACAACACCAACAACAGCAACTACGACAACTGCAGCTCCTACAACAACTTTATCGTACACTTCAACCACAGCAGCTGCCTCTACGACAACCACTGCAGCTCTAACTACAACAACTGCTGCTCAAACGACCACTACAACTCCAGAACCTATTACGACAACCACTGCAGCTCCTGCTACAACAACTACAACTTCAGCTCCTACGACAACACCAACAACAACAACTACAACAACTGTAGCTCCTACGACAACTGCAGCTCCTACAACAACTTTAGCGTCCACTTCAACCACAGCAGCTGCCTCTACGACAACCACTGCAGCTCTAACTACAACAACTGCTGCTCAAACGACCACTACAACTCCAGAACCTATTACGACAACCACTGCAGCTCCTGCTACAACAACTACATCTTCATCTCCTACGACAACCACAACAGCTACACCCACAACAACTGTAGCTCCCACGCCAACTGCAGCTCCAACAACAACTTTATCATCTACTTCAACCACAGCAGCTGCCTCTACGACAACCACTGCAGCTCTAACTACAACAACTGCTGCTCAAACGACCACTACAACTCCAGAACCTATTACGACAACCACTGCAGCTCCTGCTACAACAACTACAACTTCAGCTCCTACGACAACACCAACAACAACAACTACAACAACTGTAGCTCCTACGACAACTGCAGCTCCTACAACAACTTTATCGTCCACTTCAACCACAGCAGCTGCCTCTACGACAACCACTGCAGCTCTAACTACAACAACTGCTGTTCCTACGACCACTGCAACTCCAGAACCTATTACGACAACCAGTGCAGCTCCTACTACAACAACTGCTGTTCTAACGACCACAGTGACTGCAGCACCTTCTACAACAACTACAACTTCAGCGCCTACGACAACCACAACAGCAACACCTACAACAACTGTAGTTCCCACGACAACTGCAGCTCCTACAACAACTTTATCATCTACTTCAACCACAGCAGCTGCCTCTATGACAACCACTGCAGCTCTAACTACAACAACTGCTGCTCAAACGACCACTACAACTCCAGAACCTATTACGACAACCACTGCAGCTCCTGCTACAACAACTACAGCTTCAGCTCCTACGACAACACCAACAACAGCAACTACAACAACTGTAGCTCCTACGACAACTGCAGCTCCAACAACAACTTTATCATCTACTTCAACCACAGCAGCTGCCTCTACGACAACCACTGCAGCTCTAACTACAACAACTGCTGCTCAAACGACCACTACAACTCCAGAACCTATTACGACAACCACTGCAGCTCCTGCTACAACAACTACAACTTCAGCTCCTACGACAACACCAACAACAGCAACTAACCTACAACAACTTTATCGTACACTTCAACCACAGCAGCTGCCTCTACGACAACCACTGCAGCTCTAACTACAACAACTGCTGCTCAAACGACCACTACAACTCCAGAACCTATTACGACAACCACTGCAGCTCCTGCTACAACAACTACAGCTTCAGCTCATACGACAACACCAACAACAGCAACTACAACAACTGTAGCTCCTACGACAACTGCAGCTCCTACAACAACTTTAGCGTCCACTTCAACCACAGCAGCTGGCTCTACAACCACTGCAGCTCTAACTACAACAACTGCTGCTCAAACGACCACTACAACTCCAGAGCCTATTACGACAACCACTGCAGCTCCTGCTACAACTACAACTTCAGCTCCTACGACAACCACAACAACAGCAACTACAACAACTGTAGCTCCTACAACAACTTTAGCGTCCACTTCAACCACAGCAGCTGCCTCTACGACAACCACTGCAGCTCTAACTACAACAACTGCTGTTCCTACGACCACTGCAACTCCAGAACCTATTACAACAACCAGTGCAGCTCCTACTACAACAACTGCTGTTCTAACGACCACAGTGACTGCAGCACCTTCTACAACAACAACAACTTCAGCGCCTACGACATCCACAACAGCAACACCTACAACAACTGTAGTTCTCACGCCAACTGCAGCTCCTACAACAACTTTATCATCTACTTCAACCACAGCAGCTGCCTCTACGACAACCACTGCAGCTCTAACTACAACAACTGCTGCTCAAACGACCACTACAACTCCAGAACCTATTACGACAACCACTGCAGCTCCTGCTACAACAACTACAACTTCAGCTCCTACGACAACAACAACAACAGCAACTACAACAACTGTAGCTCCTACAACAACTGCAGCTCCTACAACAACTTTAGCGTCCACTTCAACCACAGCAGCTGCCTCTACGACAACCACTGCAGCTCTAACTACAACAACTGCTGATCAAACAACCACTACAACTCCCGAACCTATTACGACAACCACGGCAGCTCCTGCTACAACAACTACAACTTCAGCTCCTACGACAACACCAACAACAGCAACTACAACAACTGTAGCTCCTACGACAACTGCAGCTCCTACAACAACTTTAGCGTCCACTTCAACCACAGCAGCTGCCTCTACGACAACGACTGCAGCTCTAACTACAACAACTGCTGCTCAAACGACCACTACAACTCCAGAGCCTATTATGACAACCATTGCAGCTCCTGCTACAACTACAACTTCAGCTCCTACGACAACCACAACAACAGCAACTACAACAACTGTAGCTCCTACAACAACTTTAGCGTCCACTTCAACCACAGCAGCTGCCTCTACGACAACCACTGCAGCTCTAACTACAACAACTGCTGTTCTAACGACCACAGCGACTGCAGCACCTTCTACAACAACTACAACAGCAACACCTACAACAACTGTAGTTCCCACGACAACTGCAGCTCCTACAACAACTTTATCATCTACTTCAACCACAGTAGCTGCCTCTACGACAACCACTGCAGCTCTAACTACAACAACTGCGGCTCAAACGACCACTACAACTCCAGAACCTATTACGACAACCACTGCAGCTCCTGCTACAACAACTACAACTTCAGCTCCTACGACAACACCAACAACAGCAACTACAACAACTATAGCTCCTACGACAACTGCAGCTCCTACAACAACTTTAGCGTCCACTTCAACCACAGCAGCTGCCTCTACGACAACCACTGCAGCTCTAACTACAACAACTGCTGTTCCTACGACCACTGCAACTCCAGAACCTATTACAACAACCAGTGCAGCTCCTACTACAACAACTGCTGTTCTAACGACCACAGTGACTGCAGCACCTTCTACAACAACTACAACTTCAGCGCCTACGACAACCACAACAGCAACACCTACAACAACTGTAGTTCCCACGACAACTGCAGCTCCTACAACAACTTTATCATATACTTCAACCACAGCAGCTGCCTCTACGACAACCACTGCAGCTCTAACTACAACAACTGCTGCTCAAACGACCACTACAACTCCAGAGCCTATTACGACAACCACTGCAGCTCCTGCTACAACTACAACTTCAGCTCCTACGACAACCACAACAACAGCAACTACAACAACTGTAGCTCCTACAACAACTTTAGCGTCCACTTCAACCACAGCAGCTGCCTCTACGACAACCACTGCAGCTCTAACTACAACAACTGCTGTTCCTACGACCACTGCAACTCCAGAACCTATTACAACAACCACTGCAGCTCCTGCTACAACAATTACATCTTCAGCTCCTACGACAACCACAACAGCTACACCTACAACAACTGTAGCTCCCACGCCAACTGCAGCTCCTACACCAACTTTACCATCTACTTCAACCACAGCAGCTGCCTCTACGACAACCACGGCAGCTCTAACTACAACAACTGCTCCTCAAACGACCACTACAACTCCAGAACCTATTACGACAACCACTGCAGCTCCTGCTACAACAACTACAACTTCAGCTCCTACGACAACACCAACAACAGCAACTACAACAACTGCAGCTCCTACGACAACTGCAGCTCCTACAACAACTTTAGCATCCACTTCAACCACAGCAGCTGCCTCTACGACAACCACTGCAGCTCTAACTACAACAACTGCTGCTCAAACGACCACTACAACTCCAGAGCCTATTACGACAACCACTGCAGCTCCTGCTACAACTACAACTTCAGCTCATACGACAACCACAAAAACAGCAACTACAACAACTGTAGCTCCTACAACAACTTTAGGGTCCACTTTAACCACAGCAGCTGCCTCTACGACAACCACTGCAGCTCTAACTACAACAACTGCTGTTCCTACGACCACTGCAACTCCAGAACCTATTACAACAACCAGTGCAGCTCCTACTACAACAACTGCTGCTCAAACGACCACAGTGACTGCAGCACCTTCTACAACAACTACAACTTCAGCGCCTACGACAACCACAACAGCAACACCTACAACAACTGTAGTTCCCACGCCAACTGCAGCTACTACAACAACTTTATCATCTACTTCAACCACAGCAGCTGCCTCTACGACAACCACTGCAGCTCTAACTACAACAACTGCTGCTCAAACGACCACTACAACTCCAGAACCTATTACGACAACAACTGCAGCTCCTGCTACAACAACTACAACTTCAGCTCCTACGACAACAACAACAACAGCAACTACAACAACTGTAGCTCCCACGCCAACTGCAGCTCCTACAACAACTTTACCATCTACTTCAACCACAGCAGCTGCCTCTACGACAACCACTGCAGCTCTAACTACAACAACTGCTGCTCAAACGACCACTACAACTCCAGAACCTATTACGACAACCACTGCAGCTCCTGCTACAACAATTACATCTTCAGCTCCTACGACAACCACAACAGCTACACCTACAACAACTGTAGCTCCCACGCCAACTGCAACTCCACAACCTACTACGACAACCAGTCCATCTCCTTCTACAACAACTGCTGGTCTTACGACAATAACGACTACAGCACCATCTACAACAACCTCAACTTCAGCTCCTACGACAACAACAGCACCTACAACAACTGTAGCACCCACGACAACTGCAGCACCTTCAACAGCTTTAGTATCTACTTCCACCACAGCAGCTGCCTCTACGACAACCACTGCAGCTCTAACTACAACAACTGCTGCTCCAACGACCACTACAACTCAAGAATCTATTACGACAACCACTGCTACATCAACTACAACTTCAGCTCTGACAAAAACCACAACAACAGCACCTACAACAACTGTAGCTTCCACGACAACTGCAGCTCCTACAACAGCTTTAGCATCTGCGACCACTGTAGCCCTAACTACACCAACTGCTGCTCCTACGATCACTGCAACTCCAGAACCTACTACAACAACCAGTGCAGCTCCTACTACAACAACTGCTGTTCGAATTACCACGACGTCTGCAGCCCCTTCTACAACAACGACCACTTCAGCTCCTATGACAATCACAACAACAGCACCTACTACAACACCTGCAGTTCCTACAACTGTTGCTCCCACGACCACTCCACCTGCTGTACTTACTACAACAATCACAACTACAGCTCCTGCTACAACAACTGTAGCTTCTACGCCAACCACAGCAGCTGCCTCTACGACAACCACAGCAGCAGCTCTAACCACAACAACTGCTGCTCCAACGACCACTTCAACTCCAGAACAGGTTACGACAACCACTGCAGCTCCTGCAACAACAACTGCTATTCTTACAACCACTGCGACTGCAGCAGCTTCTACAACAACTACAACTTCAGTGCCTACGACAACTACAACAGCAACACCTACAACTGTAGCTCCCACGACAACTTCAGTTCCTACAAAAACGTTGGCATCTACTTCAACCACAGCAACTGTCCCTACGACAGCCACTGCAGCCCTAACTACAACAACTGCTGCTCCTTCGACCACTACAACTCCAGAACAGGTTACGACAACCAGTGCAGTTCCTACTTCAACGACTGCTGTTCCTACGAGCACAACGACTGCAGCACCATCTACAACACCTGCAGTTCCTGTAGCTCCCACGACCACTCCACCTGCTGTACTTTCTACAACAATCACAACTACAGCTCCTGCTACAATAACTGCAGTTTCTACGTCAACCACAGTAGCTGCGTCTACAACAACCACTGCAGCTCCTACTACAACAACTGCTGTTCTTATGACCACGCCGACTGCAGCATCTTCTAAAACAACATCAACTGCAGCTCCTAAGACTGCAGAACCTACCACGACAACCAGTGCAGCACCTTCTACAACAACTACGACCACTATTATATCAATTAATTCTGCAGGTCCTACAACCACCACCACAACTGGTAGTTCTCATCCTACAACAAGGACTACAACTGCATCACCTACAAGTACAAACACAATTGTACTTCCTACATCGACAACCAGAACTTCAACTTATATCTCAACTTCTATGACATCAACAACTAGGTATGCAAGATAATTTAGTGTATTTTGTGTATATTCTTGTATATCCATGCTTGTGTCATTATATTAATATTATTTAGCGTATAATAACCCACCAAAAATAATATCAACTCTTGAACCGGTCAAGCTAGAGAGACCGAACCAACTTTCATATGTTCAGGCTATCCTTTCCTATCCTATCCATCAATCAATCTTTCCACCAACTTTCTTTTTCCAATTATAACCAGTCACTACCATTACTACTGCAGTGACTACCAATCCTGTAACTTATTTTATAACCATGATTACTTTAAGACAAGCTAGCAAGTACACACATTTTCTTTAGGAAATGTAATTTTCCATGTATTATTATTTTCTCTTAGATTCGGCACAGTTGGAGTTTTTGTTAAACTGATATTCAAGGTCAAAACACCAGTTCCCACTGAGGATGATGTCCTTGGTGTCGTCAAGAAGCAATTGTCTCCTCAATTCACGACCACTCAAACCACCTTCCAGAATGCAACTTATATCAGTGAGTTCAACAAATTAGGCTTCATGAAGACATTTTTTTCCACTCTATAAAATAATCTCTTAATAAGTAAACATTCAACTGCTCCTGCTATCTAAATACTTCTTGAATGTTTTTTAATGTTGTTGAAACTCCTAAATTGTAGCACTTCATTTGATCTGTTGCTATAGTGACCATTTTTTGTGTGCTCACAGAACTTACAGATACTTCATTTGCCATCGACCTTGGTTTCAAAATAACCAATGTAACGCAGGAGTCTCTAAGTAATAGACTCACACTCACCAATGAGACCGAAACCCAGATACAGGATTCAATTAACAGACTAGTAAGATACTGTACTTCTACACATAAGATACATCCATGGTCATGTTCAGGTCATGATAGTAATTGACAACTTGATGTTTTGTCCCCTTTTAGCTCCATAAGGTTCTCAGCGAACCAGACGGCAAACAGTTTCAATTTCCCAACGCCAACTTCATGTAAGTACAACGTCATAACCTTGAACCAACCCGTCTTTCTCAACTGCACTCTTTAGAATTTCTGCAGATTTCATTTAGTTGCTGCTTGTGCAGCTAAACAGGATGAAAGGAACATGTTTAACTCTCACACAAAACCCATTTTTACGTCCACAGTGATGATGGCACTGAAATCACGGCAAACGTGACGTATGTATACAAAGAGGAAGATGTCAACCACCCTAGTGGTTTTCTACAGGAAGTCTTAAAAGTCTCAGGTATGCTGCTTTTGTTACCATACCGTTGTCATTTCTATGTTTATTTATGACAGTGAGTTATCAAACACCATGTAACGTGTATAATACTCAATCTCGAAAACACTTATATATCAATGTTACATGACATATTACAAGTTTATAATCCCTCTAAAATGTATTTCCATTTCTATTCTAGGTCTCCTGACCACCACTGTTGCCCCAACAACAACTACCAACACCACACCACTTCCTACCCTTTTGACTTCAGTGACATCAACAACAACTAGGTAAGCAATATAATTTATTATAATGTTTTCAATCAATTCAATTAACACTTTGTCAAACAAGGAACCTTTGCAACAATGAACCATGTATATCCATGCTTGTGTCGTTAACTACTGATGTTTTAATTAAAATCATCCAAAATGTCAACCTTTCTTTAGAAAAGCTCTTTGAGTGCATCAATCGGTCAAAAGGCTTAATATAAATCCAATCCATTATAATTAATGTGCTTGCTGAAGGCAAGACCACTAGATTTCTTACATACTTTTTCTAATGATTTTAAATTTTTCTAAACGTTCTAAACTAAAACAATTTAAATGAGTATAAATTAGCATATAATAACCCACCAAAAATAATATTAACTCTTGAACCGTTCAAGCTAGAGACCGAACCAACTTTCATATGTTCAGGCTATCCTTTCCTATCCTATCCATCAATCAATCTTTCCATCAACTTTCTTTTTCCAATTATAACCAGTCACTACCATTACTACTGCAGTGACTACCAATCCTGTAACTTATTTTATAACCATGATTACTTTAAGACAAGCTAGCAAGTACACACATTTTCTTTAGGAAATGTAATTTTCCATGTATTATTATTTTCTCTTAGATTCGGCACAGTTGGAGTTTTTGTTAAACTGATATTCAAGGTCAAAACACCAGTCCCCACTGAGGATGATGTCCTTGGTGCCGTTAAGAAGCAATTGTCTCCTCAATTCACGACCACTCAAACCACCTTCCAGAATGCAACTTATATCAGTGAGTTCAACAAATTAGGCTTCATGAAGACATTTTTTTCCACTCTATGAAATAATCTCTTAATAAGTAAACATTCAACTGCTCCTGCTATCTAAATACTTCTTGAATGTTTTTTAATGTTGTTGAAACTCCTAAATTGTAGCACTTCATTTGATCTGTTGCTATAGTGACCATTTTTTTGTGTGCTCACAGAACTTACAGATACTTCATTTGCCATCGACCTTGGTTTCCAAATAACCAATGTAACGCAGGAGTCTCTAAGTAATAGACTCACACTCACCAATGAGACCGAAACCCAGATACAGGATTCAATTAACAGACTAGTAAGATACTGTACTTCTACACATAAGATACATCCATGGTCATGTTCAGGTCATGATAGTAATTGACAACTTGATGTTTTGTCCACTTTTAGCTCCATAAGGTTCTCAGCGAACCAGACGGCAAACAGTTTCAATTTCCCAACGCCAACTTCATGTAAGTACAACGTCATAACCTTGAACCAACCCGTCTTTCTCAACTGCACTCTTTAGAATTTCTGCAGATTTCATTTAGTTGCTGCTTGTGCAGCTAAACAGGATGAAAGGAACATGTTTAACTCTCACACAAAACCCATTTTTACGTCCACAGTGATGATGGCACTGAAATCACGGCAAACGTGACGTATGTATACAAAGAGGAAGATGTCAACCACCCTAGTGGTTTTCTACAGGAAGTCTTAAAAGTCTCAGGTATGCTGCTTTTGTTACCATACGGTTGTCATTTCTATGTTTATTTATGACAGTGAGTTATCAAACACCATGTAACGTGTATAAGACTCAATCTCGAAAACACTTATATATCAATGTTACATGACATATTACAAGTTTATAATCCCTCTAAAATGTATTTCCATTTCTATTCTAGGTCTCCTGACCACCACTGTTGCCCCAACAACAACTACCAACACCACACCACTTCCTACCCTTTTGACTTCAGTGACATCAACAACTAGGTAAGCAATATAATTTATTATAATGTTTTCAATCAATTCAATTAACACTTTGTCAAACAAGGAACCTTTGCAACAATGAACCATGTATATCCATGCTTGTGTTGTTAACTACTGATGTTTTAATTAAAATCATCCAAAATGTCAACCTTTCTTTAGAAAAGCTCTTTGAGTGCATCAATCGGTCAAAAGGCTTAATATAAATCCAATCCATTATAATTAATGTGCTTGCTGAAGGCAAGACCACTAGATTTCTTACATACTTTTTCTAATGATTTTAAATTTTTCTAAACGTTCTAAACTAAAACAATTTAAATGAGTATAAATTAGCATATAATAACCCACCAAAAATAATATTAACTCTTGAACCGTTCAAGCTAGAGACCGAACCAACTTTCATATGTTCAGGCTATCCTTTCCTATCCTATCCATCAATCAATCTTTCCATCAACTTTCTTTTTCCAATTATAACCAGTCACTACCATTACTACTGCAGTGACTACCAATCCTGTAACTTATTTTATAACCATGATTACTTTAAGACAAGCTAGCAAGTACACACATTTTCTTTAGGAAATGTAATTTTCCATGTATTATTATTTTCTCTTAGATTCGGCACAGTTGGAGTTTTTGTTAAACTGATATTCAAGGTCAAAACACCAGTCCCCACTGAGGATGATGTCCTTGGTGCCGTTAAGAAGCAATTGTCTCCTCAATTCACGACCACTCAAACCACCTTCCAGAATGCAACTTATATCAGTGAGTTCAACAAATTAGGCTTCATGAAGACATTTTTTTCCACTCTATGAAATAATCTCTTAATAAGTAAACATTCAACTGCTCCTGCTATCTAAATACTTCTTGAATGTTTTTTAATGTTGTTGAAACTCCTAAATTGTAGCACTTCATTTGATCTGTTGCTATAGTGACCATTTTTTTGTGTGCTCACAGAACTTACAGATACTTCATTTGCCATCGACCTTGGTTTCAAAATAACCAATGTAACGCAGGAGTCTCTAAGTAATAGACTCACACTCACCAATGAGACCGAAACCCAGATACAGGATTCAATTAACAGACTAGTAAGATACTGTACTTCTACACATAAGATACATCCATGGTCATGTTCAGGTCATGATAGTAATTGACAACTTGATGTTTTGTCCACTTTTAGCTCCATAAGGTTCTCAGCGAACCAGACGGCAAACAGTTTCAATTTCCCAACGCCAACTTCATGTAAGTACAACGTCATAACCTTGAACCAACCCGTCTTTCTCAACTGCACTCTTTAGAATTTCTGCAGATTTCATTTAGTTGCTGCTTGTGCAGCTAAACAGGATGAAAGGAACATGTTTAACTCTCACACAAAACCCATTTTTACGTCCACAGTGATGATGGCACTGAAATCACGGCAAACGTGACGTATGTATACAAAGAGGAAGATGTCAACCACCCTAGTGGTTTTCTACAGGAAGTCTTAAAAGTCTCAGGTATGCTGCTTTTGTTACCATACCGTTGTCATTTCTATGTTTATTTATGACAGTGAGTTATCAAACACCATGTAACGTGTATAATACTCAATCTCGAAAACACTTATATATCAATGTTACATGACATATTACAAGTTTATAATCCCTCTAAAATGTATTTCCATTTCTATTCTAGGTCTCCTGACCACCACTGTTGCCCCAACAACAACTACCAACACCACACCACTTCCTACCCTTTTGACTTCAGTGACATCAACAACTAGGTAAGCAATATAATTTATTATAATGTTTTCAATCAATTCAATTAACACTTTGTCAAACAAGGAACCTTTGCAACAATGAACCATGTATATCCATGCTTGTGTCGTTAACTACTGATGTTTTAATTAAAATCATCCAAAATGTCAACCTTTCTTTAGAAAAGCTCTTTGAGTGCATCAATCGGTCAAAAGGCTTAATATAAATCCAATCCATTATAATTAATGTGCTTGCTGAAGGCAAGACCACTAGATTTCTTACATACTTTTTCTAATGATTTTAAATTTTTCTAAACGTTCTAAACTAAAACAATTTAAATGAGTATAAATTAGCATATAATAACCCACCAAAAATAATATTAACTCTTGAACCGTTCAAGCTAGAGACCGAACCAACTTTCATATGTTCAGGCTATCCTTTCCTATCCTATCCATCAATCAATCTTTCCATCAACTTTCTTTTTCCAATTATAACCAGTCACTACCATTACTACTGCAGTGACTACCAATCCTGTAACTTATTTTATAACCATGATTACTTTAAGACAAGCTAGCAAGTACACACATTTTCTTTAGGAAATGTAATTTTCCATGTATTATTATTTTCTCTTAGATTCGGCACAGTTGGAGTTTTTGTTAAACTGATATTCAAGGTCAAAACACCAGTCCCCACTGAGGATGATGTCCTTGGTGCCGTTAAGAAGCAATTGTCTCCTCAATTCACGACCACTCAAACCACCTTCCAGAATGCAACTTATATCAGTGAGTTCAACAAATTAGGCTTCATGAAGACATTTTTTTCCACTCTATGAAATAATCTCTTAATAAGTAAACATTCAACTGCTCCTGCTATCTAAATACTTCTTGAATGTTTTTTAATGTTGTTGAAACTCCTAAATTGTAGCACTTCATTTGATCTGTTGCTATAGTGACCATTTTTTTGTGTGCTCACAGAACTTACAGATACTTCATTTGCCATCGACCTTGGTTTCAAAATAACCAATGTAACGCAGGAGTCTCTAAGTAATAGACTCACACTCACCAATGAGACCGAAACCCAGATACAGGATTCAATTAACAGACTAGTAAGATACTGTACTTCTACACATAAGATACATCCATGGTCATGTTCAGGTCATGATAGTAATTGACAACTTGATGTTTTGTCCACTTTTAGCTCCATAAGGTTCTCAGCGAACCAGACGGCAAACAGTTTCAATTTCCCAACGCCAACTTCATGTAAGTACAACGTCATAACCTTGAACCAACCCGTCTTTCTCAACTGCACTCTTTAGAATTTCTGCAGATTTCATTTAGTTGCTGCTTGTGCAGCTAAACAGGATGAAAGGAACATGTTTAACTCTCACACAAAACCCATTTTTACGTCCACAGTGATGATGGCACTGAAATCACGGCAAACGTGACGTATGTATACAAAGAGGAAGATGTCAACCACCCTAGTGGTTTTCTACAGGAAGTCTTAAAAGTCTCAGGTATGCTGCTTTTGTTACCATACCGTTGTCATTTCTATGTTTATTTATGACAGTGAGTTATCAAACACCATGTAACGTGTATAATACTCAATCTCGAAAACACTTATATATCAATGTTACATGACATATTACAAGTTTATAATCCCTCTAAAATGTATTTCCATTTCTATTCTAGGTCTCCTGACCACCACTGTTGCCCCAACAACAACTACCAACACCACACCACTTCCTACCCTTTTGACTTCAGTGACATCAACAACTAGGTAAGCAATATAATTTATTATAATGTTTTCAATCAATTCAATTAACACTTTGTCAAACAAGGAACCTTTGCAACAATGAACCATGTATATCCATGCTTGTGTCGTTAACTACTGATGTTTTAATTAAAATCATCCAAAATGTCAACCTTTCTTTAGAAAAGCTCTTTGAGTGCATCAATCGGTCAAAAGGCTTAATATAAATCCAATCCATTATAATTAATGTGCTTGCTGAAGGCAAGACCACTAGATTTCTTACATACTTTTTCTAATGATTTTAAATTTTTCTAAACGTTCTAAACTAAAACAATTTAAATGAGTATAAATTAGCATATAATAACCCACCAAAAATAATATTAACTCTTGAACCGTTCAAGCTAGAGACCGAACCAACTTTCATATGTTCAGGCTATCCTTTCCTATCCTATCCATCAATCAATCTTTCCATCAACTTTCTTTTTCCAATTATAACCAGTCACTACCATTACTACTGCAGTGACTACCAATCCTGTAACTTATTTTATAACCATGATTACTTTAAGACAAGCTAGCAAGTACACACATTTTCTTTAGGAAATGTAATTTTCCATGTATTATTATTTTCTCTTAGATTCGGCACAGTTGGAGTTTTTGTTAAACTGATATTCAAGGTCAAAACACCAGTCCCCACTGAGGATGATGTCCTTGGTGCCGTTAAGAAGCAATTGTCTCCTCAATTCACGACCACTCAAACCACCTTCCAGAATGCAACTTATATCAGTGAGTTCAACAAATTAGGCTTCATGAAGACATTTTTTTCCACTCTATGAAATAATCTCTTAATAAGTAAACATTCAACTGCTCCTGCTATCTAAATACTTCTTGAATGTTTTTTAATGTTGTTGAAACTCCTAAATTGTAGCACTTCATTTGATCTGTTGCTATAGTGACCATTTTTTTGTGTGCTCACAGAACTTACAGATACTTCATTTGCCATCGACCTTGGTTTCAAAATAACCAATGTAACGCAGGAGTCTCTAAGTAATAGACTCACACTCACCAATGAGACCGAAACCCAGATACAGGATTCAATTAACAGACTAGTAAGATACTGTACTTCTACACATAAGATACATCCATGGTCATGTTCAGGTCATGATAGTAATTGACAACTTGATGTTTTGTCCACTTTTAGCTCCATAAGGTTCTCAGCGAACCAGACGGCAAACAGTTTCAATTTCCCAACGCCAACTTCATGTAAGTACAACGTCATAACCTTGAACCAACCCGTCTTTCTCAACTGCACTCTTTAGAATTTCTGCAGATTTCATTTAGTTGCTGCTTGTGCAGCTAAACAGGATGAAAGGAACATGTTTAACTCTCACACAAAACCCATTTTTACGTCCACAGTGATGATGGCACTGAAATCACGGCAAACGTGACGTATGTATACAAAGAGGAAGATGTCAACCACCCTAGTGGTTTTCTACAGGAAGTCTTAAAAGTCTCAGGTATGCTGCTTTTGTTACCATACCGTTGTCATTTCTATGTTTATTTATGACAGTGAGTTATCAAACACCATGTAACGTGTATAATACTCAATCTCGAAAACACTTATATATCAATGTTACATGACATATTACAAGTTTATAATCCCTCTAAAATGTATTTCCATTTCTATTCTAGGTCTCCTGACCACCACTGTTGCCCCAACAACAACTACCAACACCACACCACTTCCTACCCTTTTGACTTCAGTGACATCAACAACTAGGTAAGCAATATAATTTATTATAATGTTTTCAATCAATTCAATTAACACTTTGTCAAACAAGGAACCTTTGCAACAATGAACCATGTATATCCATGCTTGTGTCGTTAACTACTGATGTTTTAATTAAAATCATCCAAAATGTCAACCTTTCTTTAGAAAAGCTCTTTGAGTGCATCAATCGGTCAAAAGGCTTAATATAAATCCAATCCATTATAATTAATGTGCTTGCTGAAGGCAAGACCACTAGATTTCTTACATACTTTTTCTAATGATTTTAAATTTTTCTAAACGTTCTAAACTAAAACAATTTAAATGAGTATAAATTAGCATATAATAACCCACCAAAAATAATATTAACTCTTGAACCGTTCAAGCTAGAGACCGAACCAACTTTCATATGTTCAGGCTATCCTTTCCTATCCTATCCATCAATCAATCTTTCCATCAACTTTCTTTTTCCAATTATAACCAGTCACTACCATTACTACTGCAGTGACTACCAATCCTGTAACTTATTTTATAACCATGATTACTTTAAGACAAGCTAGCAAGTACACACATTTTCTTTAGGAAATGTAATTTTCCATGTATTATTATTTTCTCTTAGATTCGGCACAGTTGGAGTTTTTGTTAAACTGATATTCAAGGTCAAAACACCAGTCCCCACTGAGGATGATGTCCTTGGTGCCGTTAAGAAGCAATTGTCTCCTCAATTCACGACCACTCAAACCACCTTCCAGAATGCAACTTATATCAGTGAGTTCAACAAATTAGGCTTCATGAAGACATTTTTTCCACTCTATGAAATAATCTCTTAATAAGTAAACATTCAACTGCTCCTGCTATCTAAATACTTCTTGAATGTTTTTTAATGTTGTTGAAACTCCTAAATTGTAGCACTTCATTTGATCTGTTGCTATAGTGACCATTTTTTTGTGTGCTCACAGAACTTACAGATACTTCATTTGCCATCGACCTTGGTTTCAAAATAACCAATGTAACGCAGGAGTCTCTAAGTAATAGACTCACACTCACCAATGAGACCGAAACCCAGATACAGGATTCAATTAACAGACTAGTAAGATACTGTACTTCTACACATAAGATACATCCATGGTCATGTTCAGGTCATGATAGTAATTGACAACTTGATGTTTTGTCCACTTTTAGCTCCATAAGGTTCTCAGCGAACCAGACGGCAAACAGTTTCAATTTCCCAACGCCAACTTCATGTAAGTACAACGTCATAACCTTGAACCAACCCGTCTTTCTCAACTGCACTCTTTAGAATTTCTGCAGATTTCATTTAGTTGCTGCTTGTGCAGCTAAACAGGATGAAAGGAACATGTTTAACTCTCACACAAAACCCATTTTTACGTCCACAGTGATGATGGCACTGAAATCACGGCAAACGTGACGTATGTATACAAAGAGGAAGATGTCAACCACCCTAGTGGTTTTCTACAGGAAGTCTTAAAAGTCTCAGGTATGCTGCTTTTGTTACCATACCGTTGTCATTTCTATGTTTATTTATGACAGTGAGTTATCAAACACCATGTAACGTGTATAATACTCAATCTCGAAAACACTTATATATCAATGTTACATGACATATTACAAGTTTATAATCCCTCTAAAATGTATTTCCATTTCTATTCTAGGTCTCCTGACCACCACTGTTGCCCCAACAACAACTACCAACACCACACCACTTCCTACCCTTTTGACTTCAGTGACATCAACAACTAGGTAAGCAATATAATTTATTATAATGTTTTCAATCAATTCAATTAACACTTTGTCAAACAAGGAACCTTTGCAACAATGAACCATGTATATCCATGCTTGTGTCGTTAACTACTGATGTTTTAATTAAAATCATCCAAAATGTCAACCTTTCTTTAGAAAAGCTCTTTGAGTGCATCAATCGGTCAAAAGGCTTAATATAAATCCAATCCATTATAATTAATGTGCTTGCTGAAGGCAAGACCACTAGATTTCTTACATACTTTTTCTAATGATTTTAAATTTTTCTAAACGTTCTAAACTAAAACAATTTAAATGAGTATAAATTAGCATATAATAACCCACCAAAAATAATATTAACTCTTGAACCGTTCAAGCTAGAGACCGAACCAACTTTCATATGTTCAGGCTATCCTTTCCTATCCTATCCATCAATCAATCTTTCCATCAACTTTCTTTTTCCAATTATAACCAGTCACTACCATTACTACTGCAGTGACTACCAATCCTGTAACTTATTTTATAACCATGATTACTTTAAGACAAGCTAGCAAGTACACACATTTTCTTTAGGAAATGTAATTTTCCATGTATTATTATTTTCTCTTAGATTCGGCACAGTTGGAGTTTTTGTTAAACTGATATTCAAGGTCAAAACACCAGTCCCCACTGAGGATGATGTCCTTGGTGCCGTTAAGAAGCAATTGTCTCCTCAATTCACGACCACTCAAACCACCTTCCAGAATGCAACTTATATCAGTGAGTTCAACAAATTAGGCTTCATGAAGACATTTTTTTCCACTCTATGAAATAATCTCTTAATAAGTAAACATTCAACTGCTCCTGCTATCTAAATACTTCTTGAATGTTTTTTAATGTTGTTGAAACTCCTAAATTGTAGCACTTCATTTGATCTGTTGCTATAGTGACCATTTTTTTGTGTGCTCACAGAACTTACAGATACTTCATTTGCCATCGACCTTGGTTTCAAAATAACCAATGTAACGCAGGAGTCTCTAAGTAATAGACTCACACTCACCAATGAGACCGAAACCCAGATACAGGATTCAATTAACAGACTAGTAAGATACTGTACTTCTACACATAAGATACATCCATGGTCATGTTCAGGTCATGATAGTAATTGACAACTTGATGTTTTGTCCACTTTTAGCTCCATAAGGTTCTCAGCGAACCAGACGGCAAACAGTTTCAATTTCCCAACGCCAACTTCATGTAAGTACAACGTCATAACCTTGAACCAACCCGTCTTTCTCAACTGCACTCTTTAGAATTTCTGCAGATTTCATTTAGTTGCTGCTTGTGCAGCTAAACAGGATGAAAGGAACATGTTTAACTCTCACACAAAACCCATTTTTACGTCCACAGTGATGATGGCACTGAAATCACGGCAAACGTGACGTATGTATACAAAGAGGAAGATGTCAACCACCCTAGTGGTTTTCTACAGGAAGTCTTAAAAGTCTCAGGTATGCTGCTTTTGTTACCATACCGTTGTCATTTCTATGTTTATTTATGACAGTGAGTTATCAAACACCATGTAACGTGTATAATACTCAATCTCGAAAACACTTATATATCAATGTTACATGACATATTACAAGTTTATAATCCCTCTAAAATGTATTTCCATTTCTATTCTAGGTCTCCTGACCACCACTGTTGCCCCAACAACAACTACCAACACCACACCACTTCCTACCCTTTTGACTTCAGTGACATCAACAACTAGGTAAGCAATATAATTTATTATAATGTTTTCAATCAATTCAATTAACACTTTGTCAAACAAGGAACCTTTGCAACAATGAACCATGTATATCCATGCTTGTGTCGTTAACTACTGATGTTTTAATTAAAATCATCCAAAATGTCAACCTTTCTTTAGAAAAGCTCTTTGAGTGCATCAATCGGTCAAAAGGCTTAATATAAATCCAATCCATTATAATTAATGTGCTTGCTGAAGGCAAGACCACTAGATTTCTTACATACTTTTTCTAATGATTTTAAATTTTTCTAAACGTTCTAAACTAAAACAATTTAAATGAGTATAAATTAGCATATAATAACCCACCAAAAATAATATTAACTCTTGAACCGTTCAAGCTAGAGACCGAACCAACTTTCATATGTTCAGGCTATCCTTTCCTATCCTATCCATCAATCAATCTTTCCATCAACTTTCTTTTTCCAATTATAACCAGTCACTACCATTACTACTGCAGTGACTACCAATCCTGTAACTTATTTTATAACCATGATTACTTTAAGACAAGCTAGCAAGTACACACATTTTCTTTAGGAAATGTAATTTTCCATGTATTATTATTTTCTCTTAGATTCGGCACAGTTGGAGTTTTTGTTAAACTGATATTCAAGGTCAAAACACCAGTCCCCACTGAGGATGATGTCCTTGGTGCCGTTAAGAAGCAATTGTCTCCTCAATTCACGACCACTCAAACCACCTTCCAGAATGCAACTTATATCAGTGAGTTCAACAAATTAGGCTTCATGAAGACATTTTTTTCCACTCTATGAAATAATCTCTTAATAAGTAAACATTCAACTGCTCCTGCTATCTAAATACTTCTTGAATGTTTTTTAATGTTGTTGAAACTCCTAAATTGTAGCACTTCATTTGATCTGTTGCTATAGTGACCATTTTTTTGTGTGCTCACAGAACTTACAGATACTTCATTTGCCATCGACCTTGGTTTCAAAATAACCAATGTAACGCAGGAGTCTCTAAGTAATAGACTCACACTCACCAATGAGACCGAAACCCAGATACAGGATTCAATTAACAGACTAGTAAGATACTGTACTTCTACACATAAGATACATCCATGGTCATGTTCAGGTCATGATAGTAATTGACAACTTGATGTTTTGTCCACTTTTAGCTCCATAAGGTGCTCAGTGAACCAGACGGCAAACAGTTTCAATTTCCCAACGCCAACTTCATGTAAGTACAACGTCATAACCTTGAACCAACCCGTCTTTCTCAACTGCACTCTTTAGAATTTCTGCAGATTTCATTTAGTTGCTGCTTGTGCAGCTAAACAGGATGAAAGGAACATGTTTAACTCTCACACAAAACCCATTTTTACGTCCACAGTGATGATGGCACTGAAATCACGGCAAACGTGACGTATGTATACAAAGAGGAAGATGTCAACCACCCTAGTGGTTTTCTACAGGAAGTCTTAAAAGTCTCAGGTATGCTGCTTTTGTTACCATACCGTTGTCATTTCTATGTTTATTTATGACAGTGAGTTATCAAACACCATGTAACGTGTATAATACTCAATCTCGAAAACACTTATATATCAATGTTACATGACATATTACAAGTTTATAATCCCTCTAAAATGTATTTCCATTTCTATTCTAGGTCTCCTGACCACCACTGTTGCCCCAACAACAACTACC
The DNA here is from genome assembly GCF_021184085.1 of Oncorhynchus gorbuscha. NCBI lineage: Eukaryota > Metazoa > Chordata > Actinopteri > Salmoniformes > Salmonidae > Oncorhynchus > Oncorhynchus gorbuscha. Next base: position 32,828 of record NW_025746563.1, on the reverse strand, counting down.
AACACCACACCACTTCCTACCCTTTTGACTTCAGTGACATCAACAACTAGGTAAGCAATCATTTATTATAATGTTTTCAATCAATTCAATTAACACTTTGTCAAACAAGGAACCTTTGCAACAATGAACCATGTATATCCATGCTTGTGTTGTTAACTACTGATGTTTTAATTAAAATCATCCAAAATGTCAACCTTTCTTTAGAAAAGCTCTTTGAGTGCATCAATCGGTCAAAAGGCTTAATATAAATCCAATCCATTATAATTAATGTGCTTGCTGAAGGCAAGACCACTAGATTTCTTACATACTTTTTCTAATGATTTTAAATTTTTCTAAACGTTCTAAACTAAAACAATTTAAATGAGTATAAATTAGCATATAATAACCCACCAAAAATAATATTAACTCTTGAACCGTTCAAGCTAGAGACCGAACCAACTTTCATATGTTCAGGCTATCCTTTCCTATCCTATCCATCAATCAATCTTTCCATCAACTTTCTTTTTCCAATTATAACCAGTCACTACCATTACTACTGCAGTGACTACCAATCCTGTAACTTATTTTATAACCATGATTACTTTAAGACAAGCTAGCAAGTACACACATTTTCTTTAGGAAATGTAATTTTCCATGTATTATTATTTTCTCTTAGATTCGGCACAGTTGGAGTTTTTGTTAAACTGATATTCAAGGTCAAAACACCAGTCCCCACTGAGGATGATGTCCTTGGTGCCGTTAAGAAGCAATTGTCTCCTCAATTCACGACCACTCAAACCACCTTCCAGAATGCAACTTATATCAGTGAGTTCAACAAATTAGGCTTCATGAAGACATTTTTTTCCACTCTATGAAATAATCTCTTAATAAGTAAACATTCAACTGCTCCTGCTATCTAAATACTTCTTGAATGTTTTTTAATGTTGTTGAAACTCCTAAATTGTAGCACTTCATTTGATCTGTTGCTATAGTGACCATTTTTTTGTGTGCTCACAGAACTTACAGATACTTCATTTGCCATCGACCTTGGTTTCAAAATAACCAATGTAACGCAGGAGTCTCTAAGTAATAGACTCACACTCACCAATGAGACCGAAACCCAGATACAGGATTCAATTAACAGACTAGTAAGATACTGTACTTCTACACATAAGATACATCCATGGTCATGTTCAGGTCATGATAGTAATTGACAACTTGATGTTTTGTCCACTTTTAGCTCCATAAGGTGCTCAGTGAACCAGACGGCAAACAGTTTCAATTTCCCAACGCCAACTTCATGTAAGTACAACGTCATAACCTTGAACCAACCCGTCTTTCTCAACTGCACTCTTTAGAATTTCTGCAGATTTCATTTAGTTGCTGCTTGTGCAGCTAAACAGGATGAAAGGAACATGTTTAACTCTCACACAAAACCCATTTTTACGTCCACAGTGATGATGGCACTGAAATCACGGCAAACGTGACGTATGTATACAAAGAGGAAGATGTCAACCACCCTAGTGGTTTTCTACAGGAAGTCTTAAAAGTCTCAGGTATGCTGCTTTTGTTACCATACCGTTGTCATTTCTATGTTTATTTATGACAGTGAGTTATCAAACACCATGTAACGTGTATAATACTCAATCTCGAAAACACTTATATATCAATGTTACATGACATATTACAAGTTTATAATCCCTCTAAAATGTATTTCCATTTCTATTCTAGGTCTCCTGACCACCACTGTTGCCCCAACAACAACTACCAACACCACACCACTTCCTACCCTTTTGACTTCAGTGACATCAACAACTAGGTAAGCAATATAATTTATTATAATGTTTTCAATCAATTCAATTAACACTTTGTCAAACAAGGAACCTTTGCAACAATGAACCATGTATATCCATGCTTGTGTTGTTAACTACTGATGTTTTAATTAAAATCATCCAAAATGTCAACCTTTCTTTAGAAAAGCTCTTTGAGTGCATCAATCGGTCAAAAGGCTTAATATAAATCCAATCCATTATAATTAATGTGCTTGCTGAAGGCAAGACCACTAGATTTCTTACATACTTTTTCTAATGATTTTAAATTTTTCTAAACGTTCTAAACTAAAACAATTTAAATGAGTATAAATTAGCATATAATAACCCACCAAAAATAATATTAACTCTTGAACCGTTCAAGCTAGAGACCGAACCAACTTTCATATGTTCAGGCTATCCTTTCCTATCCTATCCATCAATCAATCTTTCCATCAACTTTCTTTTTCCAATTATAACCAGTCACTACCATTACTACTGCAGTGACTACCAATCCTGTAACTTATTTTATAACCATGATTACTTTAAGACAAGCTAGCAAGTACACACATTTTCTTTAGGAAATGTAATTTTCCATGTATTATTATTTTCTCTTAGATTCGGCACAGTTGGAGTTTTTGTTAAACTGATATTCAAGGTCAAAACACCAGTCCCCACTGAGGATGATGTCCTTGGTGCCGTCAAGAAGCAATTGTCTCCTCAATTCACGACCACTCAAACCACCTTCCAGAATGCAACTTATATCAGTGAGTTCAACAAATTAGGCTTCATGAAGACATTTTTTCCACTCTATAAAATAATCTCTTAATAAGTAAACATTCAACTGCTCCTGCTATCTAAATACTTCTTGAATGTTTTTTAATGTTGTTGAAACTCCTAAATTGTAGCACTTCATTTGATCTGTTGCTATAGTGACCATTTTTTTGTGTGCTCACAGAACTTACAGATACTTCATTTGCCATCGACCTTGGTTTCAAAATAACCAATGTAACGCAGGAGTCTCTAAGTAATAGACTCACACTCACCAATGAGACCGAAACCCAGATACAGGATTCAATTAACAGACTAGTAAGATACTGTACTTCTACACATAAGATACATCCATGGTCATGTTCAGGTCATGATAGTAATTGACAACTTGATGTTTTGTCCCCTTTTAGCTCCATAAGGTGCTCAGTGAACCAGACGGCAAACAGTTTCAATTTCCCAACGCCAACTTCATGTAAGTACAACGTCATAACCTTGAACCAACCCGTCTTTCTCAACTGCACTCTTTAGAATTTCTGCAGATTTCATTTAGCTGCTGCTTGTGCAGCTAAACAGGATGAAAGGAACATGTTTAACTCTCACACAAAACCCATTTTTACGTCCACAGTGATGATGGCACTGAAATCACGGCAAACGTGACGTATGTATACAAAGAGGAAGATGTCAACCACCCTAGTGGTTTTCTACAGGAAGTCTTAAAAGTCTCAGGTATGCTGCTTTTGTTACCATACCGTTGTCATTTCTATGTTTATTTATGACAGTGAGTTATCAAACACCATGTAACGTGTATAATACTCAATCTCGAAAACACTTATATATCAATGTTACATGACATATTACAAGTTTATAATCCCTCTAAAATGTATTTCCATTTCTATTCTAGGTCTCCTGACCACCACTGTTGCCCCAACAACAACTACCAACACCACACCACTTCCTACCCTTTTGACTTCAGTGACATCAACAACTAGGTAAGCAAGATCATTTATTATAATGTTTTCAATCAATTCAATTAACACTTTGTCAAACAAGGAACCTTTGCAACAATGAACCATGTATATCCATGCTTGTGTTGTTAACTACTGATGTTTTAATTAAAATCATCCAAAATGTCAACCTTTCTTTAGAAAAGCTCTTTGAGTGCATCAATCGGTCAAAAGGCTTAATATAAATCCAATCCATTATAATTAATGTGCTTGCTGAAGGCAAGACCACTAGATTTCTTACATACTTTTTCTAATGATTTTAAATTTTTCTAAACGTTCTAAACTAAAACAATTTAAATGAGTATAAATTAGCATATAATAACCCACCAAAAATAATATTAACTCTTGAACCGTTCAAGCTAGAGACCGAACCAACTTTCATATGTTCAGGCTATCCTTTCCTATCCTATCCATCAATCAATCTTTCCATCAACTTTCTTTTTCCAATTATAACCAGTCACTACCATTACTACTGCAGTGACTACCAATCCTGTAACTTATTTTATAACCATGATTACTTTAAGACAAGCTAGCAAGTACACACATTTTCTTTAGGAAATGTAATTTTCCATGTATTATTATTTTCTCTTAGATTCGGCACAGTTGGAGTTTTTGTTAAACTGATATTCAAGGTCAAAACACCAGTCCCCACTGAGGATGATGTCCTTGGTGCCGTCAAGAAGCAATTGTCTCCTCAATTCACGACCACTCAAACCACCTTCCAGAATGCAACTTATATCAGTGAGTTCAACAAATTAGGCTTCATGAAGACATTTTTTTCCACTCTATAAAATAATCTCTTAATAAGTAAACATTCAACTGCTCCTGCTATCTAAATACTTCTTGAATGTTTTTTAATGTTGTTGAAACTCCTAAATTGTAGCACTTCATTTGATCTGTTGCTATAGTGACCATTTTTTTGTGTGCTCACAGAACTTACAGATACTTCATTTGCCATCGACCTTGGTTTCAAAATAACCAATGTAACGCAGGAGTCTCTAAGTAATAGACTCACACTCACCAATGAGACCGAAACCCAGATACAGGATTCAATTAACAGACTAGTAAGATACTGTACTTCTACACATAAGATACATCCATGGTCATGTTCAGGTCATGATAGTAATTGACAACTTGATGTTTTGTCCCCTTTTAGCTCCATAAGGTGCTCAGTGAACCAGACGGCAAACAGTTTCAATTTCCCAACGCCAACTTCATGTAAGTACAACGTCATAACCTTGAACCAACCCGTCTTTCTCAACTGCACTCTTTAGAATTTCTGCAGATTTCATTTAGTTGCTGCTTGTGCAGCTAAACAGGATGAAAGGAACATGTTTAACTCTCACACAAAACCCATTTTTACGTCCACAGTGATGATGGCACTGAAATCAAGGCAAACGTGACGTATGTATACAAAGAGGAAGATGTCAACCACCCTAGTGGTTTTCTACAGGAAGTCTTAAAAGTCTCAGGTATGCTGCTTTTGTTACCATACCGTTGTCATTTCTATGTTTATTTATGACAGTGAGTTATCAAACACCATGTAACGTGTATAATACTCAATCTCGAAAACACTTATATATCAATGTTACATGACATATTACAAGTTTATAATCCCTCTAAAATGTATTTCCATTTCTATTCTAGGTCTCCTGACCACCACTGTTGCCCCAACAACAACTACCAACACCACACCACTTCCTACCCTTTTGACTTCAGTGACATCAACAACTAGGTAAGCAATATAATTTATTATAATGTTTTCAATCAATTCAATTAACACTTTGTCAAACAAGGAACCTTTGCAACAATGAACCATGTATATCCATGCTTGTGTCGTTAACTACTGATGTTTTAATTAAAATCATCCAAAATGTCAACCTTTCTTTAGAAAAGCTCTTTGAGTGCATCAATCGGTCAAAAGGCTTAATATAAATCCAATCCATTATAATTAATGTGCTTGCTGAAGGCAAGACCACTAGATTTCTTACATACTTTTTCTAATGATTTTAAATATTTCTAAACGTTCTAAACTAAAACAATTTAAATGAGTATAAATTAGCATATAATAACCCACCAAAAATAATATTAACTCTTGAACCGTTCAAGCTAGAGAGACCGAACCAACTTTCATATGTTCAGGCTATCCTTTCCTATCCTATCCATCAATCAATCTTTCCATCTACCTAGTTTTTCCAATTATAACCAGTCACTACCATTACTACTGCAGTGCCTGCCAATACTATAACTTATTTTACAACCATGATTACTTTAAGACAAGCTAGCAAGTACACAGGTTTCTTTAGGAAATGTAACTTTCCATGTATTTTTATTTTCTCTTAGATTCGGCACAGCCGTGGTTTTTGTTGAACTGATATTCAACCTCAAAAAACCAGTCCCCACTGAGGCTGATGTCCTTGGTGCCGTCAATAAGCAACTGTCTCTTCAATCCAAGACCACTCAAACCACCTTCCAGAATGCAACTTATATCAGTGAGTTCAAGCAATTAGGTTTCATGAAGACATTTATGTCCTCTCAATAAAACCATTTCTTAATAAGTACACATACAACGGCTCCTGCAATCTAAATACTTCTTGAATGTTTTTTTATGTCATTGAAACTCCTAAATTGTAGCAGTTAATTTGATCTGTTGTTATAGTGACCATGTTTTTGTCTGCTTACAGAACTTTCAGATACTTCATTTGCCATCAACCTTGGTTTCAAAATAACCAATGTAACCCTGGAGTCTCTAAGTAATAGACTCACATTCACCAATGAGACCTACGTCCAGATACAGCTTTCAATTAACACACTTGTAAGATACTGTACTTCTACACATAAGATACATCCATGGTCATGTTCAGGTCATGACCGGAATTGATAACTTGATGTTTTGTCCCCTTTTAGCTCCGTCAACTTCTCAGTGAACCAAACGGCAACCAGTTTCAATTTCCCAACGCCAACTTCATGTAAGTACAACGTCATAACCTTCAACCAACCCGTCTTTCTCAACTGCACACTTTAGAATTTCTGCAGATTTCATTTAGCTGCTGCTTTTACAGCTAAACAGGAAGAAGGGACCATGCTCATCTCTCACACAAAACACAATTTTACTTTCACAGTGCTGATGGCACTGAAATCAGGGCAAATGTGACATATGTATACAAAGAGGAAGATGTCAACCACCCTAGTGGTTTTCTTCAGGAAGTCTTAAAAGTCTCAGGTATGCTGCTTTTGTTACCATACAGTTGTCATTTCTACGTTTTTGTGTATAATACTCAATCTCGTTATATATCAATGTTATATGGTTACTACTTGGGGCGGCAGGGTAGCCTGGTGGTTAGAGCATTGGACTAGGAACCGGAAGGTTGCAAGTTCAAACTTGAGCTGACATGGTACAAATTTGTCGTTCTGCCCCTGAACAGGCAGTTAACCCACTGTTCCTAGGCCATCATTGAAAATAAGAATTTGTTTTTAACTGACTTGCCTAGTTAAATAAAGGTGTAAAAAAACATTTTACATTTTTTTTTAAATAGAAAAATAATATGACATATTACAAGTTTATAATCCCTCTAAAATGTATTTTCATTTCCATTCTAGGTCTCCTGACCACCACTGTTGCCCCAACAACAACTACCAGCACCACACCACTTCCTACCCTTTTACTGACCACTCCTTTCAATACCACAAGTGTTGGAGGGTTTCCTGGCTGGGCTTTGGCCATTATCATTCCTTGTGGCATCGCTATTATTCTGGTACCCCTGTGGATCCTGCTATGTGTACGTATAGGCTTGTGTTCACATGATTACTCTGAACATAGTTTACAAAGTATTTCACCTAATAAGCTGTTTAATTTCTGCAATTATATTTTGCATGTGAATCATGCTTCCCCATCTTTCTTTTGCAGTGTATGCTATGTGGCTGCTGTGCAGCTGTAAGGAGACGCTGGCACAGGCGCAGATCTTACAATGTACAGTACACCACCAGAAACGGACTCTTCTGAGGTGACAACACTAACATCAGTAGGCAATTGTCATCACAAGAACAGCCAATTATCTACCTATATCTGCTAATCAGGAGGTTTCATTGGGTACTTGCATCTATTTATTTTTTAGCATGAAAATACAATTCATAATGTGCTTAATAATCCACATGTTTTGTGCATTGTACAATTTTTTATATTATACATCTGATTGTTTATCAAAGTTACAGCTGAGCTGAACAGCATGTATGTTTATGTATTTATTAGCTATGTAATTTATGTGGTTTCAAGCTGTGCTGTCCACTGACTAAAATGGTTATCAGTTATTTATTTAACGTATAATAAGGTAGATTAAAATATTTATTTGAGTTTTGTTATTTCCTCTCTTGACTAACTATTAACTAACTTATTTTCAACTGCAATACAGTACTTGTTTCTTCATCACACAGTTTGACAAATGTAATAAAGACTTTGCAAATCAGTATTAAGAAAACATTGTATGAATTGCATTGACTCATGAGTGTTATTACAGACAGCACATCTAAACATCAAAGGAAGTCAAGATTGTCCCACCTGGCACTTTACGCTCAGAAATATCTAACACAATTTAATATGTACAGTACCAGTCAAAAGTTTGGACAGTTTGTAGTTTTTCTTTCTTTTGACTGTTTTATACATTGTAGAATAATAGTGAAGATATCAAAACTATGAAATAACACATGGAATCATGTAGTAACCAAAAAAGTGTTCAACAAATAAAAATATATCAAAGTAGCCACCCTTTGCCTTGATGGCAACTTAGCACACTCTTGGCATTCTCTCAACCAGCTTCACCTGGAATGCTTTTCCAACATTCTTAAAGTAGTTCCCACATATGCTAAGCACTTGTTGGCTGCTTTTCCTTCACTCTGCGGTCCAACTCATCCTACCCATCTCTATTGGGTTGAGGTCAGGTGATTGTGGAGGCTAGATCATCTGATTTAGCACTCCAAATAGCCCTTACACAGCCTGGAGGAATGCTGGGTCATTGTCCAGTTGAAAAATAAATAATAGTCACACTAAGTGCAAACTAGATGGGATGGCGTATTGCTGCAGAATGCTGTGGTAGCCATGCTGGTTAAGTGTGCCTTAAATTCTAAATAAATCACAGACAGTGCCACCAGCAAAGCACCCCCACACCATCACACCTCCTCCAAGCGTCTTCTTCTTATTGGTGTCCTTTAGTAGTGGTTTCTTTACAGCAATTCGACCATGGTCTAATTCATGCAGTCATCTCTGAACAGTTGATGTTGAGATGTTTCTGTTACTTGAACTCTGTAAAGTATTTGCTTGGGCTGCAATCTGAGATGCAGTTAACTCGAACGAACTTATCCCCTGCAGCAGAGGAAACTCTGGGTCTTCATCTCTTGTGGCAGTCCTCATGAGAGACAGTTTCATCATAGCACTTGTTGGTTCTTGACATTTTCCAAATTGACTGACCTTCATGTCTTAAATGACTGATGGACTGTTGTTTCTCTTTGCTTATTTGACCTGTTCTTACCATAAAAAGAACTTGGTATTTTACCAGATATGGCTATCTTCTGTATACCACGACTACCTTGTCACAACACAACTGATTGGCTCAAACACATTAAGAAGGAAAGAGGATTTCATTCACTTGCTATCTGGCACTGTAAACAAACGCATTATAGAATCAAGGAAGGAACGAGAGGACAAATTATCAGCTAGGGAGGAGACTAGTTAGCTAGCTAAAAAAGATTGACAAGGTTTCTACAAGATAGTACAGTCACAAAGTCCAAATTGGCTATATCGTAACAATTCATGATAACATAATTGGTGTTAATGGTTTTTAATCAAGAAGAGACATTTTAGAAATAGACAGGGTTTATGACTTTGTGACTGTGGTAATGACCATTTGACGGGGATTCCGATCATAAAGAAGGTGTCGTGGCGGTCCTTCTTGTTGGCAAATGTTGACTTCAAACCCTGTCATCAAAGTCTGGCATTCATGTACAACGGTACTTCAACAAGGAAACAGTGCTGTGCTTCAGACAAACACACAAGATTAAGTCTGAGGCTGGTAACATCAACAGTGCGAGGTGGCTGTACTACTGAAACACCGCTAACCAAACAACAGCGCTAGGTGGCTGTACTACAGAAACACCGGTCATCGCCGTGGGAAAGACGCATTGTTAAAAACTTTTGTAAACAACTGGTTCCAGTAAAGAGCCAACCTGGATACTAAGGAAATCCTGAGGGAAGTCGACGAGTAACAACAGCTTTATCCTTTGAAGGTACAACATACTCCATCATGGAAAGATCTGGCTATCTGACAAAAGAACTCTGACCCGAAAAAAAACAAAGAAAGACATATTCATCTACAGACACGGATGATATAATTACTGTTGGAGTAGAGGCTAGTGCTCTGGCTGGAATCCATGCAACACTGGAAAAGATGTGTGAGGAGGTTGCAGGGCTGAGGGGGTGTTTGGAGTTTTACGCTCCTTGGAGAGAACAAGGCACTCACTGCCATGGTAAAAGTCAACGATTCCAACATGGATTGTCTACAAAGGGTAAAACAGGGTGATGATGACGTCTCTACTAGACATAGAAAGCTGTAGCATGCGTGAAAATCTAATATTTTCTGTGATTCCTGAGACGCTTCCAATAATCAGAGGGTGCGATCAGATAATTTGTGCAATTTGCCTTGAAACTTCCTCTAGAGACCGTAAAGAAGGTGGCTTTCCACCGAGCACACAGACTTGGAGCGACAAGACCTAGGGTCCCCGACCTAAAATCGCAAAATTTGAACACTACCAACAAAAGGAGATGATCAAAAGCAGGGGAAGGGAGCTTAAAGGGACCAAATTCGGTCTCAATTACCAATTTCCACGGGAGATAAACTAACATCGCAAGAGGCTGTATCCTGAACAGAGGCAACTGAGGTAGAGGGGTAAGCGTGCCTTTCTCATTGTGGACCAAATCTTTATAGATGGACAGCTATTCCGTGACAGCTCTATAACACCATGGATGTACTAAATTCTACAGGGACTTCAGGTTACGAAAAAAAGAAAGTATGGGAACTGTAAAAATATCTGAAGATTATGAAGTGGATATGAACACATAAGTACTCAATTACATGCTCGCTTACACATACAAACTTATACATACACATAGACACATAATATATAGTGACGTTGGGGAATAATAGCATATTTTACGGGATACATTTGTACTGTAGTGAAGCCGTCTCTATATTAATAATAATGCAAGGCCTATTTCATGATCATGTGAAATGTCAATTGCTATGGAAATGCTGGGATGTGTTTTTCAATGATGTTGAAGGTAATTATGATGCAACTATGACGTTGATACGATATGGATTACAATTATCATCCTCAATATTAAGGCTATACGCACTACATGCTACACACGTAGACACTCAACCATGCAAATTGGCGGGGATATTATTTACAGTGGGGAGAACAAGTATTTGAAACACTTCCCTATAAGCAAGCTGAAATTCTGTTGTCAATTTGTTTACTGTTAAAAAGCATTGTATCTGGTCAAACACAATATTTTGTTGGTAACAGGCTGATTCGTCGGCTATTTGAGCCAGTAAAGGGGGCTTTATTATTCTTGGGAAGTGGAATGACTTTAGGTTCCCTCCAGGCCTGAGGGCACACGCTCTCTCGTCGACTTAAATTCAAGATGTGGCAAATAGGAGTGGCTATATCGTGCTATTATCCTCTGTAATTTTTCATCCAGATTGTCAGATCCCGGTGGCTTGTCATTGTTGATAATAATTTTTTCGCCTCTTCCACACTGACTTTACGGAATTACATTTGATTAAATTCCTGTCTTTCAAAATTTGGTCCGATATACTTGGATGTGTAGTGTCTGTGTTTGTTGCTGGCATGTCATCCCTAAATTTGCTTATCTTGCCAATGAAAAAGGCATTAAAGTAGTATTTGCAAAATCAGTGGGCTTTGTGATGAATGAGCCATCTGATTCAATGAATGAAGGAGCCGAGTTGGATTTTTTCCCCCAAAATGTTATTTAAGGTGCCACTAAGCTTTTTACTATTGTATTTGATATAATTTATCTTTGGTTCATAGTGTAGTTCATTTTTATTTAGTTCAGTCACATGATTTCTTCATTTGCAGTATGTTTGCCAATCAGTTGGACCGCCACACTTAATTGCCATACCTTATGCTTCATTCCTCTCAACCATACAATTCCACATCAATCCAAGGGGATTTAACAGTTTTTACAGTCATTGTCTTAATGGGTGCTGCTTATTAGTAACTGGAAAAATCAGTTTCATAAATGCGTCAAGTGTAGCATCTAGTTGCTCTTCATTACACACCACAGACCAGCACATTTTCTTTACATCATCAACATATGTATCACAAGAAATCTTATTTTATGACCTCTTATACACTATATTAGGCCCAGCCTTTGGAACTTTGGTTTTCCTAGATATGGCTATTATATTGTAATCACTACATCCTATGGATTTGGATACTGCTTTAAAGCAAATATCTGCAGCGTTAGTAAAGATGTGATCAATACATGTTGATGATTTAATTCCTGTGCTGTTTGTAACTACCCTGGTAGGTTGACTGACAACCTGATCCAGCTTGAAGGCACTGTTTAGAGTTTGAAGTCATTTCCTGAGTGGGCAGCTTGATGATAGCCAGTCAATATTTAAATCACACAGAAAATAGACTTGTCTGTTGATATCAAATACCTTATCAAGCATTTCACACATATTATCCAGATACTGACTGTTAGCACTTGGTGGTCTATAGCAGCTTCCCACTAGAATGGGCTTTAGGTGAGGCAGATTAACCTGTAGCCATATTACATCAATAGTATTTAACATTACATCGTCTTTAAGCTTTACAGGAATGTAGTTCTGAATATAGACACTGACCTCCGTTGGCATTTCTGTCTTTTTGGTAGATGTTATAACCATACAGCTACCACTGTATTATCAAAGGTACTTTTAAGTGTGTTTCAGAGATAGCCAGAATATGAATGTTCTGTTACAAGCAAATTATTGACTTCTTGGACCTTGTTTCTTAGGCTACATATGTTAATATGGGCTATTTTTAGCACTTTTCTGGGTTGCTTGATTGTTTTTAATGCTTTACTGGGAAGCATATCAGTAGACTTACTCATGTTATTTACATTGAAGCTGATAGTGCAGGGTGAGCTGCATAAAGTGCTCTTCCTACTATTGCACACCACCTCAGTGCTAACAGTGGAACTCTGGTTTATAAGCTCATGATTATTGCTTACAATAGCTGTAGGATAAACATATGTATTCGGTGCAATTAGGGGTACAAAAATTAAATGACTTACATTGTGTTTGCCAATGCCCCTAAGATCATGTATATTTGATGCAGCATTATGACGACTCATTGTCACAATGGTAGGGATTAACTGAGCTGGTCTTGGATCATTTACCTGTTATTGTTTCAACGCAACCCTGAAATGTGTGGACAGAGTGACGTGATTGTTTTTACATGTGAAAATGTAATTACATGAAAATGATGATCATCCATATTTAATGGTAATACTTAAAAACCGAACAAAAACAACAAACCGACAAAAGGAACGAAGACGAAACAGTCCCGTAACGTGAACACTAAAACACTGGAACAGGAACAATTACCCACAAAATACCCAAAGAATATGGCTGCCTAAATATGGTTCTCAATCAGAGACAACGATAGACAGCTGCCTCTAATTGAGAACCCCCAAGGTGGCGGTTCTGGCTCGGGACGTGGACCCCGCTCCAATTCACCCTTACTTAATGTCTCTGGAGCAGGAACCTTCACCGCTGACCATGGACTAGAGGATGCCACTGGACTGATGGTCGAGTCTGGAGTGAGTGGCGCCTCTGGATTGGAGGAGACTCTGGCGGATCCGGACTGGAGGGAGACTCTAGCGGATCCGGACTGGAGGGAGACTATGGTGGATCCGGCCTGGAGGGAGACTCTGGCGGTTCCGGTCTGGAGGGAGACTCTGGCGGATCCTGGCTGACTGACGGATCTGGCAGCTCCTGGCTGACTGGCGGCTCCTGGCTGACTGGCGGCTCCTGGCTGACTGGCGGCTCTGGCGGCTCCTGACGGACTGGCGGCTCCTGACAGATTGGCGGCTCTGGCGGCTCGTGACAGACGGGCGGCTCTGGCGGCTCAGGACAGACGGGCGGCTCTGGCGGCTCAGGACAGACGGGCGACTCTGGCGGCTCAGGACAGACGGGCGACTCTGGCGGCTCAGGACAGACGGGCGACTCTGGCGGCTCAGGACAGACGGGCGACTCTGGCGGCTCAGGACAGACGGGCGACTCTGGCGGCTCAGGACAGACGGGCGACTCTGGCGGCTCAGGACAGACGGGCGACTCTGGCGGCTCAGGACAGACGGGCGACTCTGGCGGCTCAGGACTCTGGCGGCTCAGGACAGACGGGCGACTCTGGCGGCTCAGGACAGACGGGCGACTCTGGCGGCTCAGGACAGACGGGCGACTCTGGCGGCTCAGGACAGACGGGCGACTCTGGCGGCTCAGGACAGACGGGCGACTCTGGACTGGCGAGGCGCAATGTAGGCCTGGTGCGTGGTGCCGGAACTGGTGGTACCGGGCTAGGGACACACACCTCAGGGCGAGTGCGGGAGGAGGAACAGGGCTTACTGGATTGCCGAGGCGAACTATAGGCCTGGTGCATTGTGCCGGCACTGGTGGTACCGGGCTGGGGACACGCACCTCAGGGTGAGTGTGAGGAGCAGGAACAAGGAGTACTGGACCCTGGAGGCGCATTGGTGGCCTGGTGTGTGGTGCCGGCACTGGTGGTACTGGGCTGGAGACACGCACCTCAGGGTGAGTGCGGGGAGAAGGAACAGGATGTACTGGGCTGTGGAGGCGTACTGCAGGGCTGGTATTTGGTGTTGGCACTGGTGGTACTGGATAGACTGGACCGAAGACGCACTGGAGGTCTCGAGCTAATAGCCTGCCCAACCCGTCCTGGCTGGATAGTGACTCTAGCCCGGCACATGCGGGCGCAGGCACAGGACGCACTGGGCTGTGCAGACATACGGGAGACACAGTGCGTAACACCGGCGCAGAATATCCTGGCCCGAGGAGACACACTGGTTGTCTGGAGAGCAGGGCTGGCACCATCTGCCCTGGCTGGATCCTCACTCTAGCCCGGCAGATGCGGGGGGCTGGGATGTAAGCGCACCGGGCTAAGCATGTGTACTGGAGACATTCCACCACATAACACGGTGCCTGACCAGGATGACGCCCTCTCTCTCCACAGTAAGCACGGGAGTTGGCGCAGGTCTCCGCCACACTCCCCGTGCCCCCCCTCGTGCTTCCTAACATGCCACCGCTCTGACTCCATTCGCCGGTATCCCTCCTCACACTGCTCCAGAGAATCCCAGGCGGGCTCCGGCACTCTCCCTGGGTCGACCGCCCACCTATCTATCTCCTCCCAAGTAGTGACATAGTCCAGATCTCGCTCCCACGTCCAGAAGTCCTCCTATCGCTGCCTCCCCTGCTGCTGCCCGTTACCACGCTGCTTGGTCCTTTGATGGTGGGTGGTTCTGTCACGATTGTCTTCGGGTGAAAGAGAGGAGGACCAAGATGCAGCGTGATGATAAACCATATTTAATGGGAATACCTAAACACCGAACAAAAACAACAAACCGACAAAAGGAACGAAGACGAAACAGTCCTGTAATGTGAACACTAAACACTGGAACACTGGAACATGAACAATCACCCACAAAATACCCAAAGAATAAATCTGCCTAAATATGGTTCCCAATCAGAGACAACGATAGACAGCTGCCTCTAATTGAGAACCAATCTAGGCAATCATAGACTTACAAAAACTCCTAGATAGGAAACACCCCCATAAACATACAAAACCCCTAGACAAGTCGAAAACATATACATCACCCATGTCACACCCTGACCTAACCAAAATAACAAAGAAAACAAAGAATACTAAGGTCAGGGTGTGACAAAGTAAGATTTTCCCATGTGGAGTTTGATTTTCACATGCTAACTTTCAATTCCACATGTGAACGTGAGATTTTCACATTGATTTTCACATGTTAACTTGCAATTCCACATGTGAACGTGAGATTTTCACATGAAAGTTTTCACGTGAAACTGCATATCACAGATTTGATTCGGGCTGAAAGCAAATATTATGGATTGAGAGAGAGATGTTGGAACCCTTACAAAAAAACCCTTTAAACTCTACAAAAACTTTAAACTCAACATGTGAAAAACAGCTATTATGAAAATGCTATTTTCACATGTTTTTGTTGTTGTAAGGAAAGTTTGGACATCTCGCTCTCCTCTCTCTCTCTCAATATATCATATTAGCATTCAGCCAAATCAAATCTGTGAAATTAATTTCTCACATTTAAATGTTCTTGTCGCCTCACCTCTCGGGACAATGAATTTCTCTCTCCTCAAAATTGTGAACGATTTCTAAGGTGTATTTATAATATACTTTATTTCAGTCTCAACAGCATGCAAATATGAATATGAATCATCCTTTATATAATTGATATGAATCACCCATACTACCCACAACCAAAGGGGGTGCCAACCAAATCTTTTGCTGGTCCACATCCTAACACATTTGACTGGGTGTGTGTGTGTGGGGGGTGGGAGTGATTTAAGGAAGGGAAAGGGAGAGAGAGTGTTGGTTTGTGTGTGTGAGGTATTGTGGTGAGTGTATATCTGTGAGGAAGTGTGTTAGTTCACAGTGGGTAAAAATGTGTGAGTGGGGGGCACATGTATTTACGTAAGGCAGTGAGAGCGAGTGAGTGTGCGCTTGTGTGCGTTTGTTTTTGTCTACATGTATGTGATATCCATGATTGAGGCCTTGGCACCTGGCTCAGCCCTCATACCCATCTCCCTCCATGCATCACTGTGTGGCAGGCATCATCTATCATTTCAATATTTATGTCTCACTTTTACAAGCCGCAGAGGTTCAAAGTCATTGTAAGGGTATGTGTACGTGGGCTGTTTGGCTCTCTGTCAATTAATTCCCCTTCTTCTTACGCTGAGCCTGGTTTGATTTTATATTTATTTATCATATAGTTTTCCCCCTCTACCTCGGGTAGTATAAAGACGGTCTCTACCTCGGGTAGTATAAAGACAGTTGAAAGACAGTGCTTCATAAGTACAGTATCTGTCATGAATCCCGCTTCCTGAGTCTGTGTTTGCCTGTGTTTCTGTCCTGGAGTGTGTTTCTGGTGTCCTGGAACGCACCCTGTCTGGTTGCGGGCGAAGTAGCTTGTTGGGAGATCGATGTTCACCCGCACCTGTATCCCATCAGTAATCTGCACACCTGTCCTGATCATCACCTCTCCCCTTCAAAAGCTCTGACCTGACATCCATTCCCTGCCGGATCGTTAGCCATGAACAGTATGTTGTGCCATAATATCAGCCTCAAGTTGGATAGAATTTGTTTTGTTGTTTTTTACGTATTGCTTGTCTTAAACTTACCTCCGTTTGTTCTGTCTTCAGTTACTCACCCGGATCATTTACCCCATTCCCACCTGGTCGTCGTCGGATTCCGCTACCCCATTGGATCCACCTATTTACTCCCATCAACTCACCACCGTTGCCCGCTACGCCACCTGGATATATCTACCCATTCACATTCACTTGTAAATAAATACTCACCTTCTTCCTACTCTTCTTGTCCTGGTTTGCTTCTGGGTTCGATTTTGAAAGAACGTGACAGTATCATACTTAGTTAGGGAGCTAATGCATGTAGTTTTAGACTGAAATATATAGTATAAATAAGAATTACTTTCTGCTTTTTAATTTTTTTATTATTGATTGGTGACTCACAGCATTTGTTTTATTAATGCATCCCAGGAGGTCTACCCCGGGGATGGTAATAGAGGGGAGGTACGTAAGGTGACGTTGTCTCCCTCAGCTGGGGATACGGGAGCTGGGCACCCCGACACGGACTGCTATAAGTGGAGGAGGTATTCAGAGGAAAGTGCCAACCAGCCGTGGAGGCTAAATTAAAGGAGCATGATCGCACACCGCGAGAAAGAAGGGGGAGAGACGGACACCAGTTAAGAGATTGAAGAAAGACAGAGCAAAACCGAAGTGATTTCTTTGATAGGTTTATTTTCCGTCTTAGTAAAGTTGTTTTTGGACTAAAGCCTCCCTGTCTCTGTGTCAATCTCTCCATGCTCGGCTTTGGGTGCCGTGGGGTCGAGTGTGCGGAGGAGCTGGTGGCTCAGTTCATCCTCAGCCAGCAGAGCAATAGGCTCTCCAGGAGCAAGTCCTGGAGGAGCAGCACCAACAAAACCGCAGACTGGTAGTGGAGGTAGCCAAGTTGAAGGTTGGGATGGCTCAGGGGTCTGGCCCAAATCAGTTCCTGGTTCAGTTAAGGGAGGAAGATTACGTGGAGTCGTCTCTGTGCACCTTCGAGAGGACGGCACAGCGGGAAGATGGCCCAAGCCCAAGTGGGCCAGCCTGTTGGCACACTACCTCTCTGGGAAGGCCCAGAAGGCCTACTTGGATTTGAACATTGATCAGGCAGCGAATTATGAGGGACTCAAACGGGTGATAGTAAGCCATAATGGGTTCAATTTCTCACGTCGTGGTCCACGACTGGGCCTTTGACCCCACTCTGTCCCCGTGCTCAGATGATCAACCTTTGCGGCTGACCAAGGGTAGGCTACTGATGGAAGTACCGTCCCTCCCGATGCTCGACCAGCTTATTCTGGATAAATACCTTCGGGCCCTGCCCTACGAGATGAAGAAGACGGTGAGCATGCAGAACCCCAAGAGCCTGGAGGAGTTGCTGACAGTGGTGGAGATTCACCAGAACACCCGCAACCCCCAGCTCTGGGATAACCCGGATGGCGAGTTACGTCACCTCCTTTTGGGCGCACACCGAGTCGGCCCCTCCGGCAGAGTCCGGCAGCATGGTGACCCTGGCCCACCCGCAGTGGCTCACATGAGAGGGGAAGGAGGAACAAGGGGACGAGGAGGTGACAGTGTCCTGTGTACATGGGGACACGAAGAGGTACCCAACTGTGCCCGTGAGGATAACCACCCCAAAGGGGGAGTGCCAGATGCACGTGGGAGCTGTTCCTAACCTGCCCGTGTCCCTTCTCCTCGGTCGAGACTGCCCTCTCTTCCAGGCACTGTGGGGGAGGGACCTGGGGAGGCAAGTACGGGAGGTAGGAAGAAAAGGAAAAAAGACGGTGTCCTGTGCAACCCAACCCCTGCCACGAGAGGGGTCCACTGGGCCCGAGTCAGACCCGGGGGAGGGAGATGACCCCGCTCCGGCAAGCGATCCACCATGCGAGGAAGACCTCAGGCTCCCCTTTATGGAGGTGGAGGCCCTAGACGGACCCCGCGGCATGGGAATCCTCACGGGTCAGTTCGGGATGGCCCAATTAGAAGACCCCAATCTCCAGAACGCTAGGGTCCAGGTGATTGCGGTGGATGGCGTACTGTTACCTGGGGTAAGTGATCGGCGCTACCCCCACTTCGCAATCAAGCATAATTTATTGTATCAGGTAGCAAAGCATAATGGGTATACCAAAGACTTGTTACTCATACCCAGCCAGTATGTTAGGACTGTGATGCAGCTTGCCCACACCCACCTGCTTGGGGCACACCTGGGGATTGAGAAAACCAGGGAGCGGATCGGGAACCGGTTCCATTGGCCCGGAGTCAAGCGCACCGTGGAGGACTACTACCGTAGTTGCCCAGAGTGCCAGACCACAGTTCCAAGGGTGCATTATCGAAACCCTTTGGTTCCCTAGCCCATTATAGAAGTGCCATTCAAGCGGGTGGCAAAGGATCTGGTAGGTCCATTGGTGAAGACCGTGAGAGGACACCAATACATCCTGGTAATTGTGGACGATGCCACCCGGTATCTTGAGGCAATCCCACTACGCACAGCGGCAGCAAAAGGTATCGCACGGGAGCTTTTCCATTTATTTAGCTGGGTGGGTATCCTGACGGACCAGGGCACCGCGTTCATGTCTCGTGTGATGATGGATGTCTGCAATCTGTTACGAATCAAACAGGTAAGGACCCGTGTGTACCATCCACAAACCGACGGGCTGGTGGGCAGCCGTTAAGACCCTGAAACAGATGCTGAAGAAGGTCATCGAGAGAGACAGGAGGAACTGGGACCAGGTGTTGCCCCACCTGATGTTTTCAGTGTGTGAGGTACCCCAAGCATCCACAGGGTTCTCCCCCTTTGAGAACCTGTATGGCCGTCGGCCCCGCGGGCTGCTGGACCTAGCCAAAGAGATCTGGGAAGAGCAGCCAACCCCTCTTTTCAGCATAGTAGAACATGTGGAGGAGATGAGGATGACGGTGATTTGGCTAGTGGTGAGAGAGAGCACATAGACCAGGCGCAACGTGCCCAGGAGCGTGTTTACCACCGGGGGGCCCAACCACGAGAGTTCCAACCCGGTGAGAAGGTCTTGTTGCTGATCCCTACCACGGAGAGTAAATTCCTGGCTACGTGGCATGGGCCCTACGACATCGTTGAGTCGGTAGGCGACGTCAACTATAAGGTCCGCCAACCGGGGCGGAGAAAACCCCTCCAGCTTTACCATGTGAATTTACTGAAGACATGTCACACACACACGAGGCACTGTGCGTAACGTGGACCCGGTCACATCAGGGCCCTCCTTTGGTCGAAGTGGCAATGGGGGAAGATCTCAGCCCAACCCAACGACAAAAGCTCAGAGAGTTGGTCCAGCGGAATACTGCCGTGTTCTCCGAGGTGTCGGGGCACACGGACATCTTGGAACATCACACCCATACCCTTCTGGGAGAAAAAGTGGTTTGATTATTACTACACCCATCCACCTCAAGGGTTCTCTCCAAAAAGTAGGTGCCACATTAGATTTCAGACACAGACACTTCCAATAGCCAGTCTTTCAAGAATTCAAATAGAGCAATTGTGTGGCTCATCCACATAATACAACCCTGGTGTTTTATGGAAATTTACAGAATATATGGCCACACTGACGTTGAGCATCCAAAAGACTGACTTAACTTCAAATTCTATTAGTCTCCACATATTTACATCCAACATCCAAAATCATAGCTAAATCTACCACCACACCTTCCACTGCCCAGAACGTCCACCGGTTAAATGCAAGCCAACATCTGATGACGTTTGGCTCCGTTTGTTTATGGATTGCCGTGGCGAGCCTTGACTCTGAGATCTCACTGGGGACCGGGCCAGTCAGACCTTGTCAGGCCCTGGATGACTAGATGAAACAGGCGTTGTTGGCCCATCCACTCAGGTTTGCTTTCAAAAAGACAGCACCGCATGGGGCCTCGGGGACAAGGGAAGAAAAAAAAGGGGGTGAAAAAACACGATTTATTTAGCATGTTTACTGTTTCTACCATATCTTGGAGAGCAGGATTATTTTCACAAACAATAAAACCCCTGGAGTATTACTATTAGAACTCTGGGATCCCGGGGTATTTGGCTTCCAAAAATATTGACTATAGGTGGGGCTTTGATTTGCTTCAACTTAGGCATTGATTCCCAACTCTGGTCCTCGAATACCCCCAACAGCACACAACATTTTTGTTGAAGCCCCAGTCAAACACATCTCATTCAACTTTTCAAGGGGTTGAAGATTAGTTGCCAAGTACAATCAGGTGCGCTTGTCCGGGGCCACAACAGAAATGTGTCCGGTTGGGGGTAGTTTAGGACCTGAGTTGGAAACTACCACCTAAGAGAATGAGTTCTAGCCAATGAGAGGGCAGATACGCATCTGAACAACAGGTCATAGAGATAAATATAGGACTCATCTTTGTATCTGTGCCATTATAGCATCTGTGACAGCATGGGCAGTGCCATTGAGGTTATCTTCATTGGCTGATTGGTCCAAACTCAGGATTCCCCACCCAGTTATCTACTTTAAAATGCTGGAAGCCCTCAACGGCAATGCCCATGCTAAAAGGGGTTATATCCATGATGAGTCTCTATGACAACAGGCACAACAAAGATGCCAAAATGCCACTTGCGTCCACTTATACTGTGTCATTGCATTTGTAGCCATCTAACCATTGCAAAACTTCTATAAGATAAAATAATCCTTACATGGCAAATTAATAATAATAATAATAATGATACAATAGTGGACTTATATAGAGTTTTTCAAGGACCCAAAGTCACTTCACAATTGTAAAACAACCAAATTTAGTCAACAAGAAATAATCAGACTAAACAAAAACATGAATAAAGATAGGGGTGGGCTGAAAAAAGAAAAATGTGATGTATCAGTGTATGGGTAGGGGAGGGTTGGGATTTGGATACAAACCCAGTTTAGGGTAAGTGGTAGGGTAAGGGTTTGGTTTAGGTGCAGCTCAGTATGGTGAAGAGAGGAGTGTCTTTGTAGTATATGGACTCGCTTAAGGGTCGACCTTGTCAAAGAGGTGGGGCTTTAGGAGGGACTGAAAGACAGTGATGGACTCGCTGTCACAGATGGCTGGAGGGAGGGAGTTCCAGAGCCTAGGAGCAACTGTGGAAAAGGCCCTGTCGCTGAAGCTCTGGAGCTTCGACCTGGGGATGGCAAGGTGGCCTGCTGTGGTGGAACAGAATGCGCGTGTGGGTTGGTGGGGAGAAGAATGACCTAGAGGTAAGGGGGGCAAGGTGGTGAAGGGCTTTGTAGGTCAGAAGGAGGATCTTGTAATCAATGCGTTGGGAGACAAGGAACAAGTGGAGTTCACAGAGGACAGGGGTGATGTGCTGCCAGGACTTAGTGTGGTTGAGGAGTTGGGCTGCAGATTTTTTTAACCATTTGGAGCTTATGGAGGGAGCTTGAGTTGATGCTGGAGAGTAGGGCATTGCAGTAGTCAAGACAGGAGGAGATTAATGCATGTATGCGGGTTTCAGCGGCAGGACAGGAGAGGGAGGACCTGACTTTAGCAATGTTGCAGAGGTGGAAGAATTAGGATTTGACAGTCTGTGTTATGTGTTGGTCAAAGGAGAGGGTGGAGTCCAGCAACACACATCTTGTTGACCAATTAAGAGAGTGATACTGTACGTGGCACATATCGTGACAAACGATTACACTAAAGTCTCATTAGCGACAAATATTTATTTATTGTGATATTAAATCATTTGGAGTCTGACTTTAAGGGATGAGACAAGAATTGTAGGCATGTAGTTTAAAGCACTGCAGTCCTAAATACCAACTTAAGTTCACTCAAAGGGTTCTAATGCGATGAAGAATAGCCTAAAGTTTCAAGTAAATGTAACATCAATGAAAAAGTTTGTTTCAATGTGTTGTGAAAGTGGCAGGTCATTCGCTGGGAACGCAGATAGTAATAGGTGTCACTTTCTGACCTTTATTTCCTTTGTTTTGTCTTTATTTAGTATGGTCAGGGCGTGAGTTGGGGTGGGCAGTCTATGTTTGTTTTTCTATGTTGGTTTTTGTGTTCAGCCAAGCATGGTTCTCAATCAGGGGCAGGTGTCGTTAGTTGTCTCTGATTGAGAATCATACTTAGGTAGCCTGGGTTTCACTGCTGGTTTGTGGGTGTTTGTTTCCGTGTGAGTGTTTGTCGCCACACGGTACTGTTTCGTTTTTCGTTTTCATCACATCGTTTATTGTTTTGTATTTCAGTGTTCAGTTTGTTTTTAATAAATCGTCATGAACATTTACCACGCTGCATCTTGGTCCGATCCTTACTCCTCTTCAGACGAAAAGGAAATCTGCCGTTACAGAAACACCCACCACAAAAGGACCAAGAGGCGTGGTAACGGGCAGCAGCAGCACCAGCAGAGAACACAAGACTCCTGGACTTGGGAGAAGATTATGGACGGTAAAGGACCCTGGGCACAGCCAGGGGAATATTGCTGTCCCAAGGCAGAGAGGCGCTGGTATGAGAAGGCAGCCCGGCAGCGCGGCTTGAAGCCCGAGAGGCAGCCCCAAACATTTCTTGGTGGGGGCACACGGGGTGTGGTGAAGCCAGGTAGGAGACCTGCACCAACTTCCCATGCTTACTGGAGAGAGAGAGAGACCGGACAGGCACCGTGTTATGCGGTGGAGCGCACAGTCTCCCAGTGCATGTGCATAGCCCAGTGCAGTAAATTCCAGCTCCTCGTATTGGCCGGGCTAGAGTGGGCATCGAGCCAGATGCCATGAAGCCGGCTTTACGCATCTGGTCTCCAGTGCGTCTCCTCGGGCCATCGTACATGGCACCAGCCTTACGCATGGTGTCAACGGTTCGCCAGCACAGCCCAGTGCGGGCTATTCCACCTTGCCGCACTGGCCTGGCTACCGGGAGCATTCAACCAGGTAAGGTTGGACAGGCTCGGTGCTCAAGAGCTCCAGTGCGCCTGCCCGGTCCGGTCTATCCAGTGCCACCTCCACGCACCACCCCTCCGGTGGCAGCCCCCGCACCAGGCTGTCTCTCCGTCTTCTGCCTACAGGTGCGCCTGCCTGTCCAGCGCTGCCAGAGCCTTCCTCCTGTCCTGAGCTGCTAGAGTCTCCTGTCTGTCCTGAGCTGCTAGAGTCTCCCGTCTGTCCTGAGCTGCTAGTCTCCCGTCTGTCCTGAGCTGCTAGAGTCTCCCGTCTGTCCTGAGCTGCTAGAGTCTCCTGTCTGTCCTGAGCTGCTAGAGTCTCCCGTCTGTCCTGAGCCGTCAGAGCCGCCAGGAGCTGCCGGAGCCGTCAGTCAGCCAGGACTGCCAGAGCCGTCAGTCAGCCAGGAGCTGCCGGAGCCGTCGGCCAGCCAGGAGCTGCCGGAGCCGTCAGCCAGCCAGGACCTGCCGGAGCCGTCAGCCAGCCAGGAGCTGACGTACACACAATCTAGTAAAGGAATGGGATAAGAATATATAAGTATAAAATATATGGATGAGCAGTGACAGCGCGGCTAAGATGCAATAGATAGTGAATGCTACAGTATATACATATGAGATGAGTAATACAAGATATGTAAACATTCGTAAAGTGGCATTATTAAAGTGACTAGTGTTTCATTTATTAAAGTGGCCAATGATAAAAAGTCTGTAGGAAGGCAGCCGGGGGACCACGCAGCCGTCATACCGCCCAGGAAGGAGACGCGTTCTGTCTGTATCCTAGAGATGAACGTACTTTGGTGTGAAAAGTGCTAATCAATCCCAGAACAACAGCAAAGGACCTTGTGAAGATTCTGGAGGAAACAGGTACAAAAGTATCTATATCCACAGTAAAACAAGTCCTATATCGACATAACCTGAAAGGCTGCTCAGCAAGGAAGAAGCCACTGCTATAAACCGCCATAAAAAAGCCAAATGACGGTTTGCAACTGCACATGGGTGAAACAAAAATAGAACTGCTTGGCCATGATGACCATCGTTATGTTTGGAGGAAAAAGGTGGAGGGTTGCAAGCCGAAGAACACCATCCCAACCGTGAAGCACGGGGTGGCAGCATAATGTTGTGGGGGTGCTTTGCTGCAGGAGGGACTGGTGCACTTCACAAAATAGATGGCATCATGAGGCAGGAAAATTATGTGGATATTTTGAAGTAACATCTCAAGACATCAGTCAGGAGGTTAAAGCTTGGTCGCAAATGGGTCTTTCAAATGGACAATGAACCCAAGCATACTTCCAAAATTGTGGTAAAATGGCTTAAGGACAACAAAGTCAAGGTATTGGAGTAGCCATCACAAAGCCTGACTTCAGTCCTAAATCAAATTTGTGGGAAGATCTGAAAAAGAGTGTGCGAGCAAGGAGGCCTACAAACCTGACTCAGTTACACCAACTCTGTCAAGAGGAATGGGCCAAAATTCACCCAACTTATTGTGGGAAGCTTGTGGAAGGCTACCCAAAACATTTGACCCAAGTTAAACAATTTCAAGGCAAAGCTACCAAATACTATTTGAATGTATGTAAACTTCTGACCCACTGGGAATGTGATGAAAGAAATAAAAGCTGAAATAAATCATTTTCTGTATTCTGATATTTCACATTCTTAAAATAAAGTTGTGATCCTAACTGACCTAAAACAGGGATTTTTTCTAGGATTAAATGTCAGCAATTGTGAAAAACTGAGATTTAATGTATTTGGCTAAGGTGTATGTAAACTTTCGACTTCAACTGTATTTTTTTGCAGGGGGGGGGGTGTTGTAAGGGGCTTAATACAGCTGGGGGTACTAGAGGGTACTCTGGTGAAGCCTTGGGAATTAAAGAAATATAGTTTAAGTGAATTGGGGAGAGGAAGAATAAGAAACAAGAAAGGGATGTAAATTGCTGTTACATGTGCTGACATGATTAAAAGTGAAGTAAACCGTACCTTTCTCGTTGTTGTTTATATTATAAGCTCTTAGAAGGGGTAACACATGTCGCACATAGGTGGTCGAACGTTGAACTCTTCATTGAGGCAATGCTGAAACATTAATCCATTGGGTGCATCAGTGCAACATTTTCAGCTGTGCTGAAATAACAAAGGAAAGAAATGTTAATGTGCACATTCAGCATGCTATGGTGTGAAATAGGCTATTAGAAGTGCTGTCTTTATTTTATAACTGATAAGTGATGCCGAGTTTGGCGTGCTTATCAATGCACAAGCACCATTCCCCCCACTCCTATCATAAAATATATACAATAATGTATTAATCTAAGTCATACAAGAGTCTTAATGTGCGTGAAGTATAAAATGCATTCTGTCATAACTAAATGTGTAACGTGATATTTTAACATGACTACATTTTAACACAAAAAAACATTTTATTAAAATATGTAATCAGTCTTCTTCCTCAAATGATGGGGATGATGACGCAATCTTTGCAAGAGGGAGGTAATCTGATTATATTGGTCGTCATCTCATGGCTCGGACATTTCATTCGCGATAAATGGAGTTAACCGTGAGTTATGCCGCGTTCATAACAACTGGCACTGGGAAAAAAAAGGAACTCGGAATTCCAAGTCGAAACTCAGGCATCCTTCTCGAGCTGACTTCCCGACCTGAAGATCACTTACGTCATGATTTAAACTCGTTAGCATTCCCCGGAGCAGGTCAGATATGTTATGTACCTGGCTAAAAGGTGAGCCACTTTCGTATGACCGGTTATCCCAAATTGAATTCAAGTTAGCCAAAGTTACCTAGCTAAATCCTCAAACTTTCTTCCTACGTAAAAAACAACAACAATTGTTTCGAAAGATCCATGTAAAACACGACTTTTCTCTGGGTTTTCAGTTGCTCGGTACCAGTAAGTAGGAGCAGCTGAAGAGAGGGATGCAGAAATAAAAATAAGATGGTTGAGAAGAGGTGGACATTGGAGGATAAAATGAGCCTTCTTCAGCAAGAAGAAAGCAGCTACTGAACTGCTCTGTGGCCACTCCTTCAACATCACTGCCAACCACAAAATGGACAAACACTGCAAACGGTAAGAGACATTAATTTGAAATGTAATCACATTAATCTGTCATCCCTTCAACCCTAATTCACTTTCCACACTCAATTTTATTTCTTCACCTTCAATTTCCATACCTGTTTAGAGATTGACAACCATACATGATGATTATATATTGTGTCCTGTGAGTGTTTACAAATCGAATGTTTACGAACCGAACGATGTATAGTTTCAAAGTAAAAATATTCTGAGTGTAGTCTATTAATTTGACAGTGGTTACAATTCCCTAGAACCGTTCCTAGCTCTATACCAAAACAATTGGTGGGGTCCCCATATTATGATAGGGCGCTGAACTTTGGGCTTTCGATACCTGCTCCCTGCTATTTCACTGAATGTTGAGTCAAAATGATCCCTCATTGGCCTGAATGGGGATCCAGAGGCCAGGCTTTTCTCGTATTAAAAGGAAACATTTTAATTATTTAATAAATGGCATTAATATTGGTTTCAATGTAGTACGAGTCACGTGTGTAAACAAGTAGTTTAGAGTTATTTACTGTCAAATCTATAGTTTATATTTGTCCCAAAAAAGAATCTCCCTTGAGGTTTCTGGAGCATCTGTTTCGATTTTGGTTAGTATCCTTAGATGCCATTTTAAAGCGATACTAACCAAAGTCAAAACAGATGCTCCAGAAACCTCAAGGGAGATTCTTTTTTGGGACAAATATAAACTATAGATTTGACAGAAAATTTACACATTTGACTTGAAACCAATATTAAGGCCATTTATTAAATAATTAAAATGTTTCCTTTTAATACTAGAAAAGCCTGGCCTCTGGATCCCCATTCAGGCCAATGAGGGATAATTTTGACTCAAAATTCAGTGAAATAGCAGGGAGCAGGTATCGAAAGCCCAAAGTTCAGCTCGCTATCAACTGTGCCGCAAAAGCCTGGTCAAGCGGCAGAGTCGATATCTCCGCTTATAAACCCTGGGTTGTTACACTACTCCCTCCACTACGTCCTCGTGGTAGCTTGTGACTTTACGTCTTATAGGAATGCGCTCACTGGCCAAGCACATGCACTGTCGTGGATGCAAGATCCGATCTCACTTCTGACACCAATATAATTAAACAGCAGGGAGCAGGTCTCGAACCCTCGACCTTCTAGCCCGAAGTCCAGCCCCTATCGACTGTGCCGCATAAGCATGCTCAAGCGGCAGAGTCGATATCCCCGCTTATAAACCCAGGGTCGTTACACACAAAAAAAAACATTTTCAAAATAATACTTTGGTTGTGTTTATGAAGCTCTTGGGTTACATTATTGTACCCAAAAATATTATTTCCAAGAACACATACATTTTCATTAGTTTATGTTACTACAGGCTGTCTGTTGCTGGCATGCTCAAATGTGGAGCGCATAGAACAGAGGCTATTCTTAGAAAAAGTAATATTTTGAGCTCATCGATTCAATTTTGAGACTGATTTGGCAATGGGAAGTGTTTTCGAAACCTAAGAATCTGCTGTTTCTGATACTGTATAGAAATGAAATTGAAACATCTTATCTGCATGTGACTCTGTAGGAGGATTTGAAAAAGTCCCTTTTTGGCGCTCAGAAAAAAATGGCCTGCTTATAGCACACATTCTGTTTGTGATATTGAAATTCTAACAAAATATGACTCATTAAGGAAAAGTTAAGGATGGAGGGGGGAATTACTTAAAACATGTTAGAGATATTATCCCTTTCTTGTGTTAAACACATTTTAGTCTGAAAAAAGTGATATAACTGTGAACCCAGAATATCTACATTTTTTTTGACTACCTATCATAAAAGTAATTTTGGAACATTAAAGTCAATGTCTTGAAGTACTCAACACAAGATATTACCTGTTTTATACACACATTTATTTTTTCTAACCCAAGTTATTGATACATTTTTCCCACTTTTTTGATGAATGGACAAAAGATCCATAGACATTAAAACCAGTAGATGGTGATAGCGCTGACGTCATCCACGTATTCCTATGGAAAACTCCCGATGGCTGCGCATCATCAGAGTTACTTTTGAGGATATGGGAAACCAGAGATACTTTTGAGGAGATGGCAAACTCATTAACGACCATTTGTTGCCTGTGCATCGTCAATGGGCTGAGCGGTACATTTAGGGCGATTCTAGGACAAGTAGAGCTCCCCGTCAAGGAGTAATATGGAGTCAGTTGGGCATAAGCTCAAAAACCCAACATGTCAAATAAAAAAGTTATATTATAGAAATGTTGTGTGTGCTAAATTTGCATGTGCAATCTAAGCGCCAACATTACGATCAGTAGCACTGTCAAAGCTGCTGTAGAAAATAAATAAAAGATTGCAAACAAGCACATTTCTCGGCCACGATATAGTTGCAATACCACGTTGGTAATAAGGCATTATTTGTTTGACCGAATGGGACATCTGTGTTAACATTTGAAATAATCAGGATCATAAATGTGAGCAAATACCTTTTGATGCAGATATTATTAGCAACTTTTGGGGTAGTTAGCTTTAGCTTGGTACCTAGTGAGCACCAATGCAACCAGCCTGAAAACAATGACAAGACAAAACTGCAGTCATTTTCAATATTCTTAGCAATGATTTAGGAATCAATGTGACTAAATATTAGCTAGGCAACCACTTGTTGTTGTCCTATTGACATCGAACTTCAGTTCATTAACCACTTGCTCCTACCTGGCACGCAGGCGTCCCATTTAGAGCTCTGGAAATGCAAATGCGCTACGCTAAATGCTAATAGTATTAGTTAAAACTCAAACGTTCATTAAAATACACATGCAGGGTATTGAATTAAAGTGCTTTTCGGCGAAAGCATGAGAAGCTATTATCTGATAGCATGTAACACCACAAAAGACCCGCAGGGGACGTAAACAAAATAATTAGCATATTCGGCGCTACACAAACCGCACAATAAAATATAAAACATTCATTACCTTTGACCATCTTCTTTGTTGGCACTCCTAGATGTCCCATAATCACTATTGGGTCTTTTTTCGATTAAATCGGTCCATATATAGCCTAGATATCGTTCTATGTAGACTGTATGATAAACAAAAAAAGAGCGTTTCATAACGTAACGTCATTTTTTTTAAATTCAAAAAGTCGACGATAAACTTTCACAAAACACTTCGAAATACTTTTGTAATGCAACTTTAGGTATTAGTACACGTTAATAAGCGATAAAATTCATCAGGAGGCGATGTAACTTCTATAGGTGTCATCTGGAATAAAACATGGCCGAGAGAGCTCGACCAAAACATCCGGTCGGAGAACGGAGGGAAGGACTTCCCTTGAACCGGTTAGACCAAGGATCAATTGCGAATCAAATGACAAGACTCTAGACAACGTGTGGTAGCTGTAGGCGCTGAAACCTCGGTCTCATGTAATTCGGTTCACTTTGAACAATTCCTGGAAGTAAGCGCAAGGATATTTATTTCCATTTTCAGTGATCAGGTTTTCCTGCGCTATTCGATGAAACTCACGCTCTGTTAAAGTCACAGCCGTGATTTAACCAGTTTCAGAAACATCAGAGTGTTTGCTATCCACACATACTAATCATATGCATATACTATATTCCTGGCATGAGTAGCAGGGCGCTGAAATGTTGCGCGATTTTTAACAGAATGTTCGAAAAAGTAGAGGGTCGACTTAACAGGTTAAAATAACTAGCTAGCTAGATAACGAACTAAACAAGCTAGCCAGCTATTTAACCCTGTTGCCGCAGCTATTTAACCCAGCTATTTAACCCTGTTAACGTTATAAGCAGCAAGCTGGCTTCATCTGGCTAGTGCCGCTTGACCGGACCGGGTTATGTGTTGTTGCATTTGCAGTTCGCCTTTTAAATAAAGGTCCCTCTGAAAGTGATGCAAATGGATACAAATAGTGGAATCATGGCATATTTAGACTAGATAATGCGAAACAAGGTTGGAGTGTTGGAATGTGGAGCAATGAAATGGGGTATCAGTCTACTCCGTGCAGAAGTCCTCCTCAGAGTTATCAGACTCCAGAACATCCATGTTGTATTGTTTCTCCTCTGGAATAGTGTTCAACAAACACATAATAGGTTGACTGGTATAATAAATGTGGCTAATTTTACAGAGTCCCGCAATATGAGCTACAACGCAAATATTTGTGTAATCTCTTCGCAGTTGTTTTCTGTGGGTTTCCATTAGTAGACCGATATCCCATTTTATCGATCCACAATGTACAATGCAATATTAATGTCAATACACACAATAAGCTGACTAGGAAGTGATTTCACACAGTCAAAGTCACGCAATAAGAGCTACACTGCTAATATTTGTTTAAACTCTTCAAAGTTGTGTTCTGTGGGTGTCACTGAGTAAATTGATACCCCATGTCATTGATCCACAATCCATAGGTAATGCTGTACAGTAGGGATGCACGATATATCGGTGAACATAGCGGAATCGGATGTTATTAGCTAAAAATGCCAACATCGGTATCAGCCCGATGTCTAGTTTAATGCATATGTGCAAAACCGATGTCAAAGCTGACGTGCATACCTATATAAAGTAAGTACATGACGTAATGATGCCACGGACAATTTGGTGCTACACGTGCAACACAGCATTCCTAACTTAGCCCTCAATGTCTGCTGTGTGGATCGAGCAGTCCACAAGTCGAGCAGTCATTTCAAAGAGTAAACACATTTCAGGGAGACAACTGAAATGCAAAATCCATTAACACCAAGATAATGGAATTAATTTCCCTTGACAATCAACCGTTTTGTCGTGGGTGATGTTGGCTTTCACGACTGGTCGAGCACCGGTACACACTACCAGTGCGCTATTTTTCAGATGTTGCCCTACCCGAGTTACACAGTAACAGCATTACTGCTATTAGCTTCACGACATAAATGCCGTTTGGGTCTTTGCGTGTCAAAAAAGATACACATCACAAAATACTATCATTTGGCAATAACACAATTTGCTGCATTAAATAAGCTTTAAATTTGACACGTCAAATAACACAGTTTTATTATAGAATGTTCTGAATTTGCACGTGCAAGCCCAGCGCCACCACTACTATCAGTAGCACTGGCAAAGCTGGCAAACAAGCAAAGACTGGCCACTAACGATGTGTTTACAATACTTCGTTAGTAATAAAGCATTATTTATTCGACCGCAACCTCTGGGGTAGCTAGCTAGCACCAATACAACCAGCCTGAAAGCAATGACCAGTTGAAACTGCAGTCATTTTCATTATTCTTAGCAATCCTTATGTATTAGCTAGGTAGCCACTTGTTGTTTGCCTAATGAAATTAAACTTCAATTCATTAAAATAAATAGCTATGGTGCTACATAACTCTGTTGCCTAAAGCTAGCGTTAAAAGCAGCCAGCTAGCTTCACCTGGTTAGTGATGCTCGACCGGACCGGGTTATATGTTGTGAAGCTAGCCACAATAAGGATTAGGCACAATAGTGTAATTTGAGGTTTACCTTCAAAATAAAAGTACCTATTTGAAAGTGATGCAGAAGTTTAGAATTGGTGGAATCATGCCATATTTAGACTAGATAATGTTAAACAAGGTTGGATTGTGAAGCAATGAAATGGGTTATCAGTCTACTCGGTTACACCCACAGAACACAACTGTGAAGAGTTTATGCAAATACACTACCAGTCAAAAGTTTTAGAATAGTTTTAGAACACCTACTCATCCATATTCATCGACCTGGCAAAGGTTTTCGACTCTGTCAATCACCACATTCTTATTGACAGACTCAACAGCCTTGGTTTCTCAAAATATTGCCTCGCCTGGTTCACCAACTACTTCTCTGATAGAGTTCAGTGTGTCAAATCGGAGGGCATGTTGTCCGTACCTCCAGCAGTCGCTATGGGG
>NW_025746562.1:0-103034 GCF_021184085.1 Oncorhynchus gorbuscha | reverse complement strand
TACCTAACTGCTACTGCCCCGCTACCTAACTGCTACTGCCCTGCTACCTAACTGCTACTCGCCCCGCTAACTAACTGCTACTGCCCCGCTACCTAACTGCTACTGCCCTGCTACCTAACTGCTACTGCCCTGCTACCTAACTGCTACTGCCCTGCTACCTAGCTGCTACTGCCCCCGCTAACTAATGCTACTTTGCCCCGCTATCTAACTGCTACTGCCCTGCTACCTAACACTGCCCCTGCCTCACCTAACTGCTACTGCCCCTGCTACCTAACTGCTACTGCCCTGCTACCTAACTGCTACTGCCCTGCTACCTAACTGCTACTAACTGCCATCGTCTACTCTAATCAAGTACTGCCCCTGCTACCTAATCACAATGCTACTGCCCATAACTACCTAATTGCTACTGCCCCGCTACCTAACTACTGCAGCCCTGCTACCTTAACTGCTACCGCCCACTACCTAATTACTGCCTCTGCCACTACCTAACTGCTACTGCCTTGCTACCCAACTACTACTGCCTTGCTACGAACTACTACTGCCTTGCTACCCAACTACTACTGCCTTGCCACCTAACTGCTACTGCCCCACTACCCAATGCAATTTGCTGCCTAACTGCTTCTGCCCTGCTACCTAACCGCTACTGCGCCTGCTACCCAATGCACATCGCCCTTGCTGCCTAACTGCTACTGCTGCTACCTAATTACTACTGCCCCAATTACCTAACTGCTACTCGCCCCACTACCCACTTTACCGCCCCACCACCCAATTACTACTGCCCCACTACCTAACTTCTACTGCCTCTGCTACAACTACTACTGCTCCACTACCTAACTGCTGCTGCCCACTACCTAATTACTACTGCCCCACCACCCAAATTACTACGTCCCACTACCCAACTCTACTGCCTTGCTACCTAACTACTACTGCCCCACTACCAATCTGCTACTGCCCCACTACCTAAATTACTAATGCCTCCACTACTAGTACTAATGTAACACTACCTCCTTCTACTGCCTTGCTACCCAACTACTACTGCCCCAATTACCCAACTGCTACCGCCCCCTACCTAACTGCTACTGCTCTGCTACCTAACTGCTACCTAAAGGGAAACACGCTGTTTTGTCAATCTCTTGTATCAGTATCATGTTGAAATGGAATGGAATGTTATAACTATTTTCTCAATGCACAAAGACTGTGGCTTCTATGAAAAGCTGTTCTGAGTAACCACAGACCAGATAAACAGATACAACAATCTCACTAGTCTAGACAGGGCAAACCTGTTTTCACGATTTCTGTTAGTTCCATTTATAATACAAATTATTATTTTTAATCAATCGTCAATATGCAGAAACAGTTTGTGATCCTCTGAAAAGCTAATGTACTCAGATGACTTGTATTTTAACACATTATCAATTGTTTGACAAGTTTTGACAAGTGGCATTTGATCAGACGAACACAACTGAAAATATGGAGAACCATTTGTTTATCACTGGTAAGGAAGAGAATTTGATAAAGACAGTCATCTACATTTTAGAGTGTCGGATGGAGTTTCAGGTGAGGCTGCCGAGAAACAGGGAAGAAACCGCCTGATGCCGCCCTGTGATAAGGCAGGGGTACAAAATATTTTGCTTGTTCATTCCCAGCGGCCCCTCTGTTGGCATCGCTGTGACGCTCCACCAGCATAAATGATGTAGCAGATAGAGCCAGGGTGAGACATGGGCCATTCACAAAAACTCTAGCCTATCACACAACTTTTATGATTACATGTTAGAGGCATGAGAAATGAACGAATGAACTTGAAAAATAATGGTATAGCCTACATTCAAATACGATGTGGTTCAACAGAACATTGACATTTGCCAAGGCAGAGATGAGTGGCCGGCACCGAAACACAGCAACAGCAGTGGGACGCATAAATTCTTCCCTCGTGACAGTAGCCAAATTTGACATGAAACTTTTTGGTGTTTTTGTGAAAAAGATGTCTCTTTCCACTCACCACTATTTGGAAGCTGGAAATATCTTGCAAGTGGATAAACATGTGCGGGTGGCCTATGGAGGAGCCTTTTGAAATGATAGTTTGACAAATCAGATGAAAAAATTATTGATTTGTTATGTTTATTCCACATTAAAATGTAACATATTTAAACATATAAGTTAAACAAAAAATATTTTTGACTAGGCCCACAGAGATCCTTAGGGACTGTATATGTAATTCTATGATTAAGCCCATAAAAATGTTGGTTCACGCGCTTGATCCCCTACCTGGATATAGTATATGGTAGAAATAGTGTATAGCCTTTTCTGTAGCCTACAGGCAGGAGATAAAATGTATGACACAACAGCCTGTTTTACAACCAGGCTCTAACACATTATTTATACATTTCCTTTGATGGCCTACATGGCACTCTACATCCCAGTGAGCACGGGCCGACGCCAATGTCCTCTGGACGTCTTTTTTGGTTCGTCTGGACCTGATGTTCTTTTTGGCCTACCATATAGATGGCCATTCATAAAACGCCGTTTCAGGCGACACTGTGGCTACACCCCAGTAACACGGATAAATGCAGACACCTTCTGGACATCTTTTTTTGGTCCTGTCTGGATTTCTATGTCCACGATTTCTATGGCCTTGATTTCTATGTCCACGGAAGTTGGTTTTAGTCACGGTCAACCCTAAATCTGAAATAGTCATAGATGTCTATGTTTGGTTCAGATAAAAAGATGTCAAAACATGTTATACCGTAGCTTTGATTGGACTGATCATGTCAACATCATACTTTCAAAATCTTAGCTAGCATGATATGTAGCTAGACAAGCAGTCATCATTATGAATCACATTGCCAATGTACTGGGAAATCCTTTTCCAATCCTTATCATATGAAGATACATTATGAATAAACATCTCTGTGCTCATCAGCCATTGGACATAAACGTTACACAAGTCAGAAATCACAAATTCAATAATTTGCTGCAAGTGCCAAGCAATCACTATTTTTCTTCCTGCCTGCTATTCAGTGGAGAGGGTGTGGGTCCAAGTCTGGTTTAAAGGAGGGACAACATCTGTCTGAATGGGTCTCATTATCAAGCTTAAAAGGATTAACATTCCCACGCAACATTATGGGCCAGAAAAGGTTGAAATCATTGGTCATGCATCAATCCAGCATGACTTCATCCAGAGAATGCCAGACTTTGATGACCAAGTTTGATGATGACAAAGTTTGCCTACAAGAGGGACTGCCACGCCACCTTCCTTAAGTAAACTGACGGTGGTGCACCTATTATTGAATATTATAAGAGCTTTTATTGTCTACATCTTTGCCCCTGTTATTTATCTTACTATTCTGACTTGGTGTATAGGGGGAATACAGTAAGAACGGCGTATTCTGTTTCTGTCCATTTCAAAAGGGCTGAATCAAATAGGCATATCAACTAATTCCATTTAAACTCGCTGATTAATGTCATAATCAAAATGATGGCTTCCCTCTTATCCACATTTTCCCCTTAAGCTGTATTTTGTACATCTCAATTTATATTACTTATATAGGTCTATCTCATTAGTATCTTGTTCATTATTTTAGGTAATGTTGGAATTATGCATTTAATTGTTTAGCTTACTTTGTGTATAATTAGCTCAGGTGTTTTCTCCATGTAATTCCAGTTGATTTTGTGAGGGTTGTTTTGTTTGCTCAATGCGCTGTCTGTGAGTCAGTATATTTCACATAAAGTTTAATTTAATGAAGAGTAAAGTTTAGGCCTCAACACATTGCTGAATTTATCTGAAATAACATATGAATTTCTGTTCGTGTCCATTTCGAAAGTACTAAAGAATAGGCCTACCTTATGCAGCCATTTGCTAATGATCAGTAACAAACATTGTGAATTTACTGAACATAAAATGTAATAATGTTTGTGTATGGTTCAAAGTCTAAACTCATGTCGGCATACATGTTATTGAAGGAGAATGTGGTTCTTGACGAGATTACACAAATCACAAGAATCCGTAGAAACCATATTTATTTAAGCAAGTCTGCCTATCAGCTGTTTTATAAAATGCAGTGAATTATGCCTAATTAACCGTATTGCTGCCAGGCTATGCACAGCCTGGTCTCATAAACGTAAGTCTGGGACACTCAAATTAGCATGATATGTTAGCCTGGTATGACACATGATTACTTAAGTCTGGGTGGATGGGTGGGCGATAACGGCGTTTGAATCTCATCACGGCTAGCTTTAGCAATTAACCCCTTTAACCTAACTCTAAACTTAATCCCTAACCTAGCCTAGCTAATTAGCCACCTAAACAGAATATGCAACATATTGTAAGTTTTGCAAGTTGTAACATATAATACAATTTATAATTTGTAACATATTGTATGAAAATGGTAATGGACATCCACAAATGAATACATCCATACGAAATGTAACATATCATACTAAATAGTGTCTCGGATTTACGTACAGAATAATACTAATTTCTCTGAGACCAGGTTGCCAGGGCTCCGCCTGAGAGCTAGTGTATTGGTGGTGTAGTGGGTGGTGTGTTCTACCAGGTGTAGTGGCTTTGCTGGAATGTATCTCAAACAATTTGTTTGAGTTTGCCTCACCAAGATGTACATGCCAAAATTGTCACTGGCAGAGGAACTAAAATCCTGTTCAATATGAAAACAAAGAAACACGGAAATTACAATAGCTTTGGCCTGAATGCTTCTATTTACAGGAATGATTATATAATGCTTTTAATAAGCATTAAAAGGGATTCCATCCATCTCAATGAATAACCTCTGAAGCAAGATCATTAAATTCAGTGATTACCATTGACAGAGATAAAGTGCACTGAAAAGTATAGTTAGTAGTAGGTTTTAGAATGAAGGATTCTTATGAACTGATGCTGCATTCTCAAGCAGAAGGCTGTTCCAAAGAGAGAT
This sequence comes from Oncorhynchus gorbuscha, assembly GCF_021184085.1. Lineage (NCBI taxonomy): Eukaryota > Metazoa > Chordata > Actinopteri > Salmoniformes > Salmonidae > Oncorhynchus > Oncorhynchus gorbuscha. The sequence continues at coordinate 98,106 of NW_025746562.1, read as the reverse complement.
CAATGAGTTAGCAAGTGAACTTTAGACAGATCGAACGGCATTCAGATGCAGAGAGGCTTAAGGGTGCACACCATGCAGTGACTCCAGACTTGGAGATGACCCAAGATGGCCCAGGTCGAGGTCACGTGGCCCATGAGCATGGACATTGGGATATTGCTCCATCCGGTGCCCTCTGGTTTACTGGCTGTGATGCCGTCTCTGTGTTGAAGAAAGGGTTGAGGTTCATGTTTTAAAGCTTATCCATTTTTTTAAGTACATCCATTTTGGAATGTAATAATTGAATATAGCCATAGATTTTGAAGACTAAAATTCTGCCTCTTGAGCTTGATTCAACCACAAAAGAAGCTAAAATGCAAGCTTTCACCAATTGTTTGCAAACAATGTTATTGTAAACAAACAATGTATAACCTTAAAAACATGCATTTTTTTTACAAATAATTGATCAGTCTTTGCATCTGTAGCTCCATGAATTTGAGAGTGGTTACATTTCTCTAACGCACATTCCTCAGCTGTTTACCAAAACAAGTGGTGGGGTGTCTGGGAAGTTGTTGTTTTATCCCAAACTGTAGCTTCACAGGACATCCCACCCTTACATACTAAATCTTACAATGCTCCACACATTTCTTTATAAGTCCTATAAGTTTTAGATCTGATTATATTTGACTGATTTTATTTATGTATCTACAGTATTTTAGTTGTTGTGTAAAGAGCTCACAAAGCATTTACAGTAAGGATAATATTATAATTAAAGGTATACCATTATATTACATAGTTCAGTAGTAACCCTACTCCGGTATAAACTTGGCCTGCAGAGCTGGACCCCAGACACTACCATCAGTTGCCACCTCAATCATGGAAAGCTTGCCGTCAATGTGACTCCACCCGTTGTTTTTGACCAGTCTTGATTCAGCTGAAACAAACAGTTCAATCAGGTGTTTTAGAACAATTACAACAGATATAATATGAAACAGTTTTAGTAATAACTGACACTCTCCATCCTCTACTACTATACTCCAGCTCTCACACTTTTCCCAGATCTTACACTCATTAAGAAGATATCATCATTCTTGTTGACTGCCCAGCACCCAAAGGGTCCAGCTGTAGTACTTCACATCCTGGCAAATCCTGTCCATGGAAGAGGTGAGCCCTGAACCCTTGTAGCCAACTGTGGCACCACGTGTCAGACAGAATGGAGTATCGTCCCATATTGGCCCCCGCAATAAACTGTTCACCTCCAGCATCCAACTGTTTCAGAAGGCCTGAAGACCACAAAGACAGACAGACGGACAAGCAAACAAGGAGCACATATCTGTGAGTACCGCCAAATGACCTACAAGTTTACAATTTAAATGTTTTCAACAGCCTGATGATATCAGGAAAGCTGAAAACAAGGTGTCATCTGGATAAATATTGAGTAATTCTCTCCACTAACCTGCAGCTTGCACCCAGTTACCGGCTACATACTTGTAGATTGCATAGTCCTTGTTGACACCCCAGATCCTGCTGGTCCTACAGTGATATGCTTCAGGGAACCAGGCAGGCGGATCCATTTATCACCTACCAGGTAGTAGGGGGATTTGACTTGTGTCCGTAGCAACCACTTGTCCCAGTCCTGCATCGATCTGCATCAGATTCTTGATGTTTACTACCTCCTGACAGTCCCAGGCTTTGGAGACAAAAGACATGAGTCGACACACAGACAACAAGGAGGATGACATTATGGAGTGAACTTGATGATCAATTTCAAGTTGATCAAGCATGTTTCAGATGATGGTTACTTACCATGACTGATGGTCAGGAGACAGAGGACCAATAGGGACGGCTGCAGTGACTCTCATGATGTCTCTGTAGATCTACAGTATACGTTTGGTTGTACACAGACTTCAATTGTCCCCTTGCAAGACTTTGAGCTTTTATAGCCCTGCACATACCTTTCAGCCAATGATGGCTTCCTGTTCCACCTGTTTAACAAAAGAGATCACCTGATGACAAAAGATCATTATTTTGTTCTTCTCATGTTTTCTGTGTTTACATTGTAGTATGCATTTGCCATGTTTACATTTTTGAAATACAGCGCCTATAGAAGTCCACACCCACCTTGGATTTCTTCATAGTATTTACAAAGTTTACAAAGTGTATATGCTTGAATACAACAAGTCCTTAACCAACAATGCAGTTTAAATAAATAAGTATTAAGTAAAAAATTGATAAGTAAAAAATAAAAAATATTTAGAAGAGCAGCAGTAAAATAACAGTAGCGAGGCTATTTCGAGGGGGTACCGGTACAGTGTCAATGTGTGTGTGTGTGTGTGGGGGGCAGACTTAACTCAAAACTCAAGCAGACTTAACTCAAAAACTGTAACTTGGCCACTCAGGAACATTCACTGTCTTCTTGGTAACTGTCACGCCTGACCTTAGTTATCTTTGTTTTCTTTATTATTTGGTTAGGTCAGATTGTGACAAGGGTGGTTTGTTTAGTTTTTGTATTGTCTAGGGTTTTTTGTATGTCTAGGGTTGTCTAGTCTAGGTTTTTATATGTCTAAGGTTGCCTAGATTCTCAATCAGAGGTAGCTGTTTATCGTTGTCTCTGATCGGGACCATATTGAGGTAGCCATATTCCTTGGGTATTTTGTAGGTTATTATTCTATGTTTAGTTGCCTGTTCTGCACTAGCCATATTCCCTGGGTATTTTGTAGGTTGTTATTCTAGGTTTAGTTGCCTGTTCTGCACTAGCCATATTCCCTGGGTATTTTGTAGGTTGCTATTCTAGGTTTAGTTGCCTGTTCTGCACTAGCCATATTCCCTGGGTATTTTGTAGGTTGTTATTCTATGTTTAGTTGCCTGTTCTGCACTAGCCATATTCCCTGGGTATTTTGTAGGTTGTTATTCTAGGTTTAGTGCCTGTTCTGCACTAGCCATATTCCCTGGGTATTTTTGTAGGTTGTTATTCTAGGTTTAGTTGCCTGTTCTGCACTAGCCATATTCCTGGGTATTTTGTAGGTTGTTATTCTATGTTTAGTTGCCTGTTCTGCACTAGCCATATTCCCTGGGTATTTTGTAGGTTGTTATTCTATGTTTAGTTGCCTGTTCTGCACTAGCCATATTCCCTGGGTATTTTGTAGGTTGTTATTCTATGTTTAGTTGCCTGTTCTGCACTAGCCATATTCCCTGGGTATTTTGTAGGTTATTATTCTAGGTTTAGTTGCCTGTTCTGCACTAGCCATATTGTATCACGGTTCATTTTGTTATTTAGTTCTGTTCAGTGTTCTCTCTTTAATTAAAGAGTTATGTTCACTTACCACGCTGCTCCCTTGGTCTCCTCATTTTGATGACCGTGACAGTAACCAATCAGTGTAGATTTGTCTTAGTCCTGCTGAAGGTGAATTCCTCTCCCGGTGTCACAATGGTGTGAAGCAGACTGATCAGGATGTCCTCTATGATTTTTCCTGTACTTAGCTTCATCCTGTTTCTTTTCATCCTGAAAAACTCCCCAGTCTTTGCCAATGTCAAGCATACCCATACCATGATGGTAATAGTATTCACATGGGTAAAGAAGATGGCCTCCTCTGCTGAGAAAACAGCCTAGACCAGGAAGAGCCTGTTGAGGATGTGGTGACCAGCCTTTGCTTAGTTTCAGTGGTCTCTTTGTTATTTTTGTGTGATGACCAGACTTCAGTGTGTTTTTGATGGTGACCAACATAAGCCAGTCACCAGAATTAGGTCGTCATGCTGGCTTGAAAATGGATGTTTAATACCTACTCAGAATCTGCAGAGTGGGGATATAAACCATTTTGAACTTTTCTTCTCACACACATGCATCCAGAATGACTTCCAGGGTTAGAAATATCACTAAATACGACCCAAACTGTTGTACGTGATCAGACCAGCTTGACCCAGCTTCGTCACCAGTATAACAGCATCACCATTATAAACATGTGCGTCCAAAACACAGTGAAGGTTTGTACCTGTGTCGAAACACAGTGAAGGCTTGTCACCATTGTCAAATACACTGAAGGCTTGTCACCAGCAAAACCAGCTAGACCATGCTGGTCAGACCAGCTAGAGCATAATGTATACCACCTGCTGTCTACCACCAGGCTCTTGATGATAGTGTTCTGAGGGTATGGGGTTAATGCCTGAAATCAATACACATATCTTTAGTGTTTGTCACATTCAGTTGTAAGAATATACTGTCGCATCAATGTACAAAATCATTAGCAGTTTTAACTGCATGAAGGACTATTACTGAGTCGTCCACAAACTACATTCTCGAACACTCTTTGAAAAAAAGGTGAGATTTAGAACCGAAAAGGGTTCTTCGGCTGTCCCAAAAGGAAAACCCTTTGAAGAACCCTTTTCGGTTCCAGGTAGAACTCTTTTGGGAGGTCCAACATGGTACCTGTTATGCAGGTGAATGAGGACCCAAAAGCGACTTGGCGAAAACAGAGTCTTTAATCCAGTAAAGTAACTTTACAATCAAAAGGCATAATTCTACTCGTAATGACGAGAACAGACTGGAGACTTGATCAAGAACTGCAGGTTGCCTCGGGAAGGCACTTGAACGTAGCAGACTCAGACACCTGCTCACCACGCAGCATCTGAGGGAAACACGACACGACAGGGCGATACATAGACACAGCACGGTGAACAATAGACAAGGATCCGACAGGGCAGGAACGGAAAACAAGGAGAGAAATAGGGACTCTAATCAGGGAAAAGGATCGGGGAACAGGTGTGGGAAGACTAAATGATTGATTAGGGAATAGGAACAGTGGGAGCAGGAACGGAACGATAGAGAGAAGAGAGAGAGGAAGGGAGAAAAAGGGGAACGAACCTAAAAAGACCAGCAGGGGGAAAATGAACAGAGGGAAAAGCAAAATGACAAGACAATCTAAGACAAAACATGACAGTACCCAAAAAGGTTCTATCTGGAACCAAAAAGGGTTCTACCTTGAATCAAAGGGTTATTCTATGGGGACAGCCAAACAACCCTTTTGGAACCCTTTTTCTGAGTGTAGTGGCTACGACAGAATATACAGGATATATTGAGTGGTGAGAGGAAGTCCCAGAGGTGAGCCTGTTGATGATGCCAGCTCCCCACAGGCACCCATTTCCCCTCAACCTCTGGCTTCTGATGGTAAAAAAGTCAAGTATCAGCCCACTAGATGAGTCCACACCTACAAGTGAAAGTCACCCAGTAAATAGTCCTTAAAATAGTCTAAATAGTCTAAATACAATATCAAAATGAAAAGTATAAATCATTTTGCATTCCTTATATTATGTAAAGCAGACTGCACAAAACCACATCTACACACACATACCCCATAACGACAAAGCAAGATTTTGTTACATTTGTTGAATATATAAAACAGAAATACCTTATTTACACATCAGTCCTTTGATACGAGACTCATTTTGAGCTCAGGTGCTTCCTGTTTTCATTGATCATCCACCTGTTGTGAATTCAATTGATTGGACATGATCTAGAAAGTTAAACTGTCTATATCCAGGTCCCACAGTTGACAGTGCATGTCAGAGAAAAAAACCAAGCCATGATATCAAAGGTTGTCTGTAGAGATCTGAGACAGGATTGTGGTGAGGCACAGATCTAGGAAGGATAATCAACACATTTCTGCAGCATTGAAGGTCCCAAAGAACACAGTGAGATTACATTGATTGGACATTGATTGGACTAAATCGTTTTTGATATATTTTGGTATATTAGCTGTCGCTGTATTAGACTAAGCATAGGGTATTTGATGTTAAAATGTTGAAGATTAAATGGTGCTGGAATAGTGGAGGCAGCTCCTGTTTATTTTTTTTCATACTTTAACGGTAACGTGGTTCTAAATCAATAGTTGTTTAGTGGTCATTAAATGTCAGACAAAATGTCAGACAAATGAACTTCCTTGACCATGCTGTTTGTCGTGTCAATGTTTGTTAGATGCAATATGCTTTGTGGACAGAGATTGCTATCTGGTTTCAAGATGAACAAGGTGTGGTTGAATTTATTTTGTCACAGTGTATTCTTATTGCCTCAGCCTTAGGCATATATATCAGGTCGCAAGGCATATGAACTAACAGGTTATACAACTCAAACAACTATTTTAAATATATTTATTTTTACCTTTTTTAACTAGGCAAGTCAGTTAAGAACAAATTCTTTTTTCAATGACAGCCTAGGAACAGTGAATTAACTGCCTTGTTCTGGGGCAGAACGACAGATTTGTACCTTTGTCCAGCTCGGGGATTTGAACTTTACAACCTTTCGGTGACTAGCCCAACGCTCTAGGCTACCCTGCCGCCCCTATCACAACTATGACAACATAGGTTGTAATATGGCTTTTTTCTGGCTTCCCCAGTGATTATTACCTTCGCACCTCTACTGTATGTTTTGCTCAGTCTGGCAGTAACCCAGAACTACCAGAGACAGAGGATCTCTCTTTCGGCTGCTGCTGACAGACACTGCATGCAAATTGTTCTACTACACCCCTAAAACCTTATACAGTATGTACACATAGCATTTGTCTTCATTTGTCAGATTAACTCTTTCTGTAGAATAACTGTTTACCTTTTTCTTCTTCTCTGGAACCAGTCAGGCAACAATACATACTGTACTTGTGGTAGGTAGCCAGTGGCTAAGGAATTAGACCTGTGGCCCAAAAAAGTGTCCTGTTCGAATCCCGGGCTGGCAGCTGGAATAAACAGAGGCGGAATGATTTCACAACTGAAGGGCTGCTGGGTTCACATCCTCAAAACATTCCCTTGATGTTGGGACCTTGAGCAAAGTCCCGATAACCCCACAACATGTTTTCTATCCAGGGTGCTGCACTACAGATTGAACTTGTGCTCCTCTCAACTGTATGTGTGATGTCTGCTGTTTGGGGGGGTGAGTACGGAGCAGAAGACATATTTTGGTTGTTCGCTCTAACTAATGGACAAAGTTGTATTGTAAAGAAGTCAGCCAGAGTTGACGTGGGCCATAGTAAAAACAAATGTATGCTTCCCTGGCGACCATTGCAAAACTATCTTTACTCCACACACAGAGACGTGTACATAGCTCTCCCCCGCCCTCCATTTGGCAAATCTGACCATAATTCCATCCTCTCGTCATGCCCTGACCTTAGAGATCCCAATTATTCTCTATGTTTGGTTAGGTCAGGGTGTGGCTCGGGTGGAAAGTCTATGTTTTCTATTTCTTTGTTTTGGCCGAGTGTGGTTCCAAATCAGAGGCAGCTGTCTATCGTTGTCTCTGATTGGGGATCACATATAAGTTGTCATTTTCCGTTTGGTTTTTGTGGGATCTTGTTTTCTGTTTCGCTTCTGTACCTGACAGAACTAGATGCTTTTGTTTTCAAAAGTTATTTTGTTTGAGTGTTGTTTTGAAAATAAAAATCATGAACACTTTGAGGTATACCACATCAGTCACTGTTTTCATCAATAAGTGCATCGATGATGTCGTCCCCACAGTGACTAGTACATATTCCAACCAGAAGCTTTGGATTACAGGCAACATCCGCACTGAGCTAAAGGGTAGAGCTGCCGCTTTCAAGGAGCAGGATTCCAACCCGGAAGCTTATAAGAAATCCTGCAATGCCCTCCAGCGCACAATCAAACAGGCAAAGCGTCAATACAGGACTAACATTGGAATCGTACCACACCAGCTCGTCGAATGTTGCAGGGCTTGCAAACTATTACAGACTACAAAGGGAAGCACTGTAACACTGAAACATGCATGAGAGCATCAGCTGTTCCGGATGACTGTGTGATCACTCACTCCATAGCCGATGTGAGTAAGACCTTTAAATATGTCAACATTCACAAGGCACCGGGCCAGATGGATTGCAAGGACGTGTACTCCGAGCATGCGCTGATCAACTGGCAAGTGTCTTCACTGACATTTTCAACCCTTTCCTGACTGAGTCTGTAATATCAACATGTTTCAAGCAGAATCCCATAGTCCCTGTGCCCAAGAACACTAAGGTAACCTGTCTAAATGACTACCAACCCGTAGCACTCGTCTGGCTCACATCAACACCATTATCCCAGAAACCCTAGAACCACTCAGATTTTCATACTGATGATGCAATCTCTATTGTACTGCCCTTTGCCACCTGCACAAAAGGAATACCTATGTGAGAATGCTATTCATTTACGACAGCTCAGCCTTCAACACCATAGTGCCCTCAAAGCTCATAACTTAGCTAAGGAACCTGGCAATTAACACCTCCTCTGTAACTGGATCCTGGACTTCTGATGGGCCGCCCCAGGTGTTAAAGGTAGGTAACAAAACATATGTCACGCTGATCCTCAACACGGGCGCCCCTCAAGGGTGCGTGCTCAGTCCCTCCTGTACTCCTGTTCACTCAGGACTGCAGTGCCAGGCACAACTCCAACACCATCATTAAATTTGCAGATGACACAACAGTACGACAGCCTATAGGGAGGAGGTGCCAGGACAACAGCCTCTCCCTCAACATGATAAAGACAAAGAAGATGATTGTGGACAACAGGAAAGGGAGGACTGAGCACGCCCTATTCTCGTCGACAGGGCTGTAGTGGAGCAGGTTGAGAGCTTCAAGTTCCTTGGTGTCCACATCACCAACAAACTATCATGGTCCAAACACACTAAGACATTTGTGAACTAGAACTATTTCTCCATGCAAGACAAGAACGTGGGCTCTATCAAATCTGCCCCAAGTAGCCACAGACCAGATAAACAGATAAAACAATCTCACAAGAGTAGGCAGGGTAAACCCTCACAATTTATATTAGTTCCATGTATAGTACAAAAAGAAGTATAAAAACATCAATAATCAATATGCAGAAACAGTTTGTGATCCGTTGATAAGTTAATGTACTCTGATTACTTGTTTTATTTGTTAACTAACACATTATCAACTGTATATGCGCCAAAAACCATGTTGTTTTGATAATTGGCATTTGTTCAGCTCTAACACAACTGACACATCTGGTGAATCATTTGTTTATCACTGGTAAGAAGAGAATTTGCTAAAGACAGTCATCTACATTTTAGAGTGTCGGATGGAGATTCAAGGAGGCTGCCGAAACAAGGAAGGAAACCAACTCTGTTGCTTTTCATTTAACCACAATGAATCATTGAACCCTACAGGGGATATCAACATTGACAATAATTTGCTGTTATTTCAGTGGTAGCACACTGGGAAATATGTTAATGAGACATGTATTTTCAGCCAACAGAGTTTTCTAAAGTTGTCAGTCTCAGCAAATTATACTCTCTTTGTTTGCAAACTTCAATATTTAAGTTCAAAATAGTTTTACATTGAGCAGAAATCATTGGGTTGATGGAGTATTCCATGTCAGCTGAACAATTACTCAATTTTAATTACAGCCATATCGAAGCTCACTGGACTTTTCCCAAGTGAAATGTTTTAAAGTGTACATTTAGGTAAGATGTTTATGTCGTGTCTGTGACTGAACTATTTGAACATTGATTAATGACTAGTTATGGGATGCCTATTATTCTGTGTAGTTATGGGATGCCTATTATTCTGTGTAGTTATGGGATGCTGATTACTCATCTAACATTGAACTACGAACATTGGAACATTGACTGAGTGCCTAGTTATTGGACACTGATGGTAGATTGAGCTATGATCATGATGTATTATGAGAGATGATGAGCTGTGACAAGGATTGCATTCTCAAATGCCTTGTTCATACAGAATGATGGATGTTTTTGCCCACTACTAATTATTCTCAATGTGGGCACTGCATGGTGAAGCCAGGCGTGGAGACTACCCAAAAAAGACCCAGGTCGTAGGTCACGTGCTTCATGCACATCAGGGATTTACATTAATGTCTGAAAGGCACCTGCCCATCGGGCAAGTCAGGAGTATTTTTGGTTACCTGAAGATTGGATCACTTGCCTGAAAATGTAAATGAGCTGTTTACACTCAGAATTATCTTTTAACTACACATAGTGAAAAAAACGTCATGTAATTCTGCCCAAAAACCATTACAATTGCTCTCAACCAGTGGCACATATGCTTTTTAGGTGAGCACTGATGTCGCCCTGTGATAAGGCAGGGGTACAAAATATTTTGCATGTTCATTCCCAGCGGCCCCTCTGTTGGCATCGCTGTGACGCTCCACCAACATAAATGATGTAGCAGATAGAGCCAGGGTGAGACATGCAGCCATTCACAAAAACTCTAGGCTATTACACAACTTTTATGATTACCGCATGTTAGAGACATGACAAATGAATGGCGAAAAAATTGTATAGCCTACACTCATACGATATGGTTCAACGAGAACATTGACATTTTGCCAAGGCAGAGATGAGTGGCCGGCACTGAAACGCGCGGCAACAGTAGTGGACGTATAAATTCTTCCCTGGTGACAGTAGCCAAATTTGACATTAAACTTTTTGGTGTTTTTTGTGAAAAGATGTATCTATCCACTCACCACTATTTGGAAGCTGGAAATATCTTGCAAGTGGATAAACATGTGCGGGTGGCCTATGGAGGAGCCTTTTGAAATGATAGTTTGACAATCAGATGAAAAATTATTGATTTGTTATGTTTATGCCACATTAAAAATGTAACATATTTAAACATATAAGTTAAACAAAAAATATTTTTGACTAGGCCCACAGAGATCCTTAGGGACTGTATATGTAATTCTATGATTAAGCCCATAAAAATGTTGGTTCACGCGCATGATCCCGTACCTGGATATAATATATGGTAGAAATAGTGTATAGCCTTTTCTGTAGCCTACAGGCAGGAGATAAAATGTATGACACAACAGCCTGTTTTTACAAACGGTGGCTCTAACACATTATTTATACATTTCCTTTGATGGCCTACATGGTACTCTACATCCCAGTGAGCACGGGCCGACGCCAATGTCCTCTGGACGTCTTTTTTTGGGTTCGTCTGGACCTGATGTTCTTTTTTTGGCCTACCATATAGATGGCCATTCATAAAACGCTGTTTCAGGCGACACTGTAGGCTACACCCCAGTAAACACGGATAAATGCAGACACCTTCTGGACATCTTTTTTTGGTCCTGTCTGGATTTCTATGTCCACGATTTCTATGGCCTTGATTTCTATGTCCACGGAAGTTGGTTTTTAGTCCGGTCCAAACCTAAATCTGAAACAGTCATAGATGTCTATGTTTGGTTCAGATAAAAAGACATCAAAACATGTTATACCTGATCATGTCTTTGATTGGACTGATCATGTCAACATCATACTTTCAAAATCTTAGCTAGCATGATATGTAGCTAGACAAGCAGTCATCATTATGAATCACATTGCCAATGTACTGGGAAATCCTTTTCAATCCTTATCATATGAAGATACATTATGAATAAAACATCTCTGTGCTCATCAGCCATTGGACATAAACGTTACACAAGTCAGAAATCACAAATTCAATAATTTGCTGCAAGTGCCGCAAAGCAATCACTATTTTCTTCCCTGCCTGCTATTCAGTGGAGAGGGTGTGTGGTCCAAGTCTGGTTTAAAGGAGGGACAACATCTGTCTGAATGGGTCTCATTATCAAGCTTAAAAGGATAAACATTCCCACGCAACATTATGGGCCAGAAAAGGTTGAAATCATTGGTCATGCATCAATCCAGCATGACTTCATCCAGAGAATGCCAGACTTTGATGACCAAGTTTGATGATGACAAAGTTTGCCTACAAGAGGGACTGCCACGCCACCTTCCTTAAGTAAACTGACGGTGGTGCACCTATTATTGAATATTATAAGAGCTTTTATTGTCTACATCTTTGCCCCTGTTATTTATCTTACTATTCTGACTTGGTGTATAGGGGGAATACAGTAAGAACGGCGTATTCTGTTTCTGTCCATTTCAAAAGGGCTGAATCAAATAGGCATATCAACTAATTCCATTTAAACTCGCTGATTAATGTCATAATCAAAATGATGGCTTCCCTCTTATCCAAACATTTTCCCCTTAAGCTGTATTTTGTACATCTCAATTGTTATATTACTTATATAGGTCTATCTCATTAGTATCTTGTTCATTATTTTAGGTAATGTTGGAATTATGCATTTAATTGTTTTGCTTACTTTGTGTATTATAATTAGCTCAGGTGTTTTTCTCCATGTAATTCCAGTTGATTTTGTGAGGGTTGTTTTGTTTGCTCAATGCGCTGTCTGTGAGTCGGTATATTTCACATAAAAGTTTAATTTAATGAAGAGTAAAGTTTAGGCCTCAACACATTGCTGAATTTATCTGAAATAACATATGAATTTCTGTCGGTGTCCATTTCGAAAGTACTAAAAGAATAGGCCTACCTTGTCGCAGCTCGTTTGCTAATGATCAGAACAAACATTGTGAATTTACTGAACATAAATGTAATAATGTTTGTGTATGGTTCAAAAGTCTAAACTCATGTCGGCATATGTTATTATTGAAGGAGAATGTGGTTCTTATCGAGTTACACAAATCCACAAGGAATCCGTAGAAACCATATTTATTTAAGCAAGTCTGCCATATCAGCTGTTTTTATAAAATGCAGTGAATTATGCCGAATTAACTGTATTGCTGCCAGACGATGCACAGCCTGGTCTCATAAACGTAAGTCTAGGACACTCAAATTAGTATGATATGTTAGGTTTGGTATGACACATGATTACTTAAGTCTGGGTGGATGGGTGGGCGCATAACGCGTTTGAATCTCATCACGGCTAGCTTTAGCAATTTAGCTAATTAGCAACATCAACTACTTACTATTTATTAGGTACTTCACAACTACTTAACATGTTAGCTAACCCTTCCCCTAACCTTAAACCTTTTAGCTAACCCTTCCTCTAACCTTAACCCTTTAACCTAACTCCTAAACTTAATCCCTAACCTAGCCTAGCTAACGTTAGCCACCTAAACAGAATATGTAACATATTGTAAGTTTTGCAAGTTCGTAACATATAATACAATTTATAATTTGTAACATATTGTATGAAAATGGTAATGGACATCCACAAATGAATACATCCCATACGAAATGTAACATATCATACTAAATAGTGGTCTCGGATTTACGTACAGAATAATACTAATTTCTCTGAGACCAGGTTGCCAGGCTCCGCTGAGAGCCAGGTGTATTGGTGGTGTAGTGGTGGTGTGTTCTACCAGTGTAGTGGCTTTGCTGGAATGTATCTCAAACAATTTGTTGAGTTTGCCTCACCAAGATGTACATGCCAAAATTGTCACTGGCAGAGGAACTAAAATCCCCCTGTTCAATATGAAAACAAAGAAACACGGAAATTACAATAGCTTCAAACTGAATGCTTTATTTTTACAGGAAATGATTATATAATGAGATAATAAGCATTAAAAAGGATTCCATCCATCTCAATGAATAACCTCTGAAGCAAGATCATTAAATTCAGTGATTACTATTGACAGAGATAAAGTACTGAAAAGTATAGTTAGTAGTAGGTTTTAGAATGAAGGATTCTTATGAACTGATGTTGGGCATTCTCAAGCAGAAGGCTGTTCCAAAAAGAGAGATCAATGAGTTAGCAAGTGAACTTTAGACAGATCCCGAACGGCATTCAGATGCAGAGGAGAGGCTAAGGTGTGCACACCATGGTGACTCCAGACTTGGAGATGACCCAAAGACGGCCCAGGTCATAGGTCACGTGCTTCATTATCATGCACATTGAGACATGGCTCCATCCGGTGCCCTCTGGTTTACTGGCTGTGATGCCGTCTCTGTGTTGAAGAAAGGGTTGAGGTTCATGTTTTAAAGCTTATCCATTTTTTTTAAGTACATCCATTTTTGGAATGTAATAATTGAATATAGCCATAGATTTTTGAAGACTAAAAATTCTGCCTCTTGAGCTTTATTCAACCACAAAAGAAGCTAAAATGTAAGCTTTTACTCAATTGTTTGTAAACAATGTTATTGTAAACAAACAATGTATAACTTTAAAAAACATGTTACATTTTTTTTTACAAATAATTGATCAGTCTTTGCATCTGTAGCTCCATGTATGAATTTGAGAGTGGTTACATTTCTCTAACTACATTCCTCAGCTGTTTACCAAAACAAGTGGTGGGGTGTCTGGGAAGTTGTTGTTGTTTTTATCCCAAACTGTAGCTTCACAGGACATCCCACTTTTACATACTTCATCTTACAATGTCTACACATTTCTTTATAAGTCCTATAAGTTTAGATCTGATTATATTTGACTGATTTTATTTATGTATCTACAGTATTTTAGTTGTTGTGTAAAGAGCTTCACAAAGCATTTACAGTAAGGATAATAATTATAATTAAAGGTATACCATTATTATACACATAGTTCAGTAGTAACCTTACCTGGTATAAACTTGGCCTGCAGAGTTGACCCCAAAGACACCACCATCAGTTGCCACCTCAATCATGGAAAGCTTGCCGTCAATGTGACTCCACCCGTTGTTTTGACAGTCTTGATTCAGCTGGAAACAAACAGATTCAATCAGGTGTTTTAGGACAATTACAACAGATATAATATGAAACAGTTTTAGAATAACTGACACTCTCCATCCTCTACTACTATACTCCAGCTCTCACACTCTTTCCCAGATCTTACACTCATTAAGAAGATATCATCATTCTTGTTGACTGCCCAGCACCCAAAGGGTCCACAGCTGTAGTACTTCACAGCTCCTGGCAATCCTGTCCATGGAAGAGGTGAGCCTGAACCCTTGTAGCCAACTGTGGCACTACGTGTCAGACAGAATGGAGTATCGTCCATGTTGGCCCCCGCAATAAACTGTTCACCTCCAGCATCCAACTGTTTCAGAAGGCCTGAAGACCACAAAGACAGACAGACGGACAAGCAAACAAGGAGCACATATCTGTGAGTACTGCCAAATGACCTACAAGTTTACAATTTAAAATGTTTTCAACAGCCTGATGATATCAGGAAAGCTGAAAACAAGGTGTCATCTGGATAAATATTGAGTAATTCTCTCCACTAACCTGCAGCTTGCACCCAGTTACCGGCTACATACTTGTAGATTGCATAGTCCTTGTTGACACCCCAGATCCCTGCTGGTCCTACAGTGATATGCTTCAGGGAACCAGGCAGGCGGATCCATTTATCACCTACCAGGTAGTAGGGGATTTGACTTGTGTCCGTAGCAACCACTTGTCCCAGTCCTGCATCGATCTGCATCAGATTCTTGATGTTTACTACCTCCTGACAGTCCCAGGCTTTGGAGACAAAGACATGAGTCGAGCACACAGACAACAAGGAGGATGACATTATGGAGTGAACTTGATGATCAATTTCAAGTTGATCAAGCATGTTTCAGATGATGGTTACTTACCATGACTGATGGTCAGGAGACAGAGGACCAATAGGACGGCTGCAGTGACTCTCATGATGTCTCTGTAGATCTACAGTATACGTTTGGTTGTACACCAGACTTCAATTGTCCCCTTGCAAGACTTTGAGCTTTTATAGCCCTGCACATACCTTTCAGCCAATGATGGCTTCCTGTTCCACCTGTTTAACAAAGAGATCACCTGATGACAAAGATCATTATTTTGTTCTTCTCATGTTTTCTGTGTTTACATTGTAGTATGCATTTGCCATGTTTACATTTTGAAATACAGCGCCTATAGAAAGTCCACACCCACCTTGGATTTCTTCACATAGTATTTACAAAGTTTACAAAGTGTATATGCCCAAATACAACAAGTCCTTAACCAACAATGCAGTTTAAATAAATAAGTATTAAGTAAAAAATTGATAAGTAAAAAATAAAAAATATTTAAAGAGCAGCAGTAAAATAACAGTAGCGAGGCTATTTCGAGGGGGTACCGGTACAGTGTCAATGTGTGTGTGTGTGTGGGGGGGGGGGCAGACTTAACTCAAAACTCAAGCAGACTTAACTCAAAACTGTAACTTGGCCACTCAGGAACATTCACTGTCTTCTTGGTAACTGTCACGCCCTGACCTTAGTTATCTTTGTTTTCTTTATTATTTGGTTAGGTCAGATTGTGACAAGGGTGGTTTGTTTAGTTTTTGTATTGTCTAGGGTTTTTGTATGTCTAGGGGTTGTCTAGTCTAGGTTTTTATATGTCTAAGGTTGCCTAGATTCTCAATCAGAGGCAGCTGTTTATCGTTGTCTCTGATCGGGGACCATATTGAGGTAGCCATATTCCTTGGGTATTTTGTAGGTTATTATTCTATGTTTAGTTGCCTGTTCTGCACTAGCCATATTCCCTGGGTATTTTGTAGGTTGTTATTCTAGGTTATTCTATTTTGTTTAGTTTAGCCTGTTCTGCACTAGCCATATTCCTTGGGTATTTTGTAGGTTGTTATTCTATGTTTAGTTGCCTGTTCTGCACTAGCCATATTCCCTGGGTATTTTGTAGGTTGTTATTCTATGTTTAGTTGCCTGTTCTGCACTAGCCATATTCCCTGGGTATTTTGTAGGTTGTTATTCTAGGTTTAGTTGCCTGTTCTGCACTAGCCATATTCCCTGGGTATTTTGTAGGTTGTTATTCTATGTTTAGTTGCCTGTTCTGCACTAGCCATATTCCCTGGGTATTTTGTAGGTTGTTATTCTAGGTTTAGTTGCCTGTTCTGCACTAGCCATATTCCCTGGGTATTTTGTAGGTTGTTATTCTAGGTTTAGTTGCCTGTTCTGCACTAGCCATATTCCCTGGGTATTTTGTAGGTTGTTATTCTATGTTTAGTTGCCTGTTCTGCACTAGCCATATTCCCTGGGTATTTTGTAGGTTGTTATTCTATGTTTAGTTGCCTGTTCTGCACTAGCCATATTCCCTGGGTATTTTGTAGGTTATTATTCTAGGTTTAGTTGCCTGTTCTGCACTAGCCATATTGTATCACGGTTCGTTTTGTTATTTAGTTCTGTTCAGTGTTCTCTCTTTAATTAAAGAGTTATGTTCACTTACCACGCTGCTCCTTGGTCTCCTCATTTTGATGACCGTGACAGTAACCAATCAGTGTAGATTTGTCTTAGTCCTGCTGAAAGGTGAATTCCTCTCCCGGTGTCTGGTGTGAAGCAGACTGATCAGGTTGTCCTCTATGATTTTTCCTGTACTTAGCTTCATCCTGTTTCTTTTCATCCTGAAAAACTCCCCAGTCTTTGCCAATGTCAAGCATACCCATACCATGATGGTAATAGTATTCACATGGGTAAAGAAGATGGCCTCCTCTGCTGAGAAAAACAGCCTAGACCAGGAAGAGCCTGTTGAGGATGCTGGTGACCAGCCTTTGCTTAGTTTCCGTGGTCTCTTTGTTATCTTTTTGTGATGACCAGACTTCAGTGTGTTTTTGATGGTGACCAACATAAGCCAGTCACCAGAATCAAGTCACGTCATGCTGGCTTGAAAATGGATGTTTAATACCTATCAGAATCTACCCAGAGTGGGGATATAAACCATTTTGAACTTTTCTTCTCACACAATATGCATCCAGAATGACTTCCAGGGTTAGAAATATCACTAAATACGACCCAAACTGTTGTACGTGATCAGACCAGCTTGACCAGCTTCGTCACCAGTATAACAGCATCACCATTATAAGCTTGTATGTGTCCAAAACACAGTGAAGGTTTGTCACCTGTGTCGAAAACACAGTGAAGGCTTGTCACCATTGTCCAAAATACACTGAAGGCTTGTCACCAGCAAAACCAGCTAGACCATGCTGGTCAGACCAGCTAGAGCATAATGTATACCACCTGCTGTCTACCACCAGGCTCTTGATGATAGTGTTCTGAGGGGTATGGGGTTAATGCCTGAAATCAATACACATATCTTTAGTGTTTGTCACATTCAGTTGTAAGAATATACTGTCGCATCAATGTACAAAATCATTAGCAGTTTTAACTGCATGAAGGACTATTACTGAGTCGTCCACAAACTACATTCTCGAACACTCTTTGAAAAAAGGTGAGATTTAGAACCGAAAAGGGTTCTTCGGCTGTCCCAAAAGGAAAACCCTTTGAAGAACCCTTTTCGGTTCCAGGTAGAACTCTTTTGGGAGGTCCAACATGGTACCTGTTATGCAGGTGAATGAGGACCCAAAAGCGACTTGGCGAAAACAGAGTCTTTAATCCAGTAAAGTAACTTTACAATCAAAAGGCATAATTCTACTCGTAATGACGAGAACAGACTGGAGACTTGATCAAGAACTGCAGGTTGCCTCGGGAAGGCACTGAACGTAGCAGACTCAGACACCTGCTCACCACGCAGCATCTGAGGGAAACACGACACGACAGGGCGATACATAGACACAGCACGGTGAACAATAGACAAGGATCCGACAGGGCAGGAACGGAAAACAAGGAGAGAAATAGGGACTCTAATCAGGGAAAAGGATCGGGAACAGGTGTGGGAAGACTAAATGATTGATTAGGGGAATAGGAACAGCTGGGAGCAGGAGCGGAACGATAGAGAAGAGAGAGAGGAAGGGAGAGAGAAAAAGGGGAACGAACCTAAAAAGACCAGCAGGGGGAAAATGAACAGAGGGAAAAGCAAAATGACAAGACAATCTAAGACAAAACATGACAGTACCCAAAAAGGTTCTATCTGGAACCAAAAAGGGTTCTACCTTGAATCAAAGGGGGTTATTCTATGGGGACAGCCAAACAACCCTTTTGGAACCCTTTTTTCTGAGTGTAGTGGCTACGACAGAATATACAGGATATATTGGAGTGGTGAGAGGAAGTCCCAGAGGTGAGCCTGTTGATGATGCCAGCTCCCCTGACAGGCACCCATTTCCCCTCAACCTCTGGCTTCTGATGGTAAAAAAGTCAAGTATCCAGCCCACTAGATGAGTCCACACCTACAAGTGAAAGTCACCCAGTAAAATAGTCCTTAAAATAGTCTAAATAGTCTAAATACAATATCAAAATGAAAAGTATAAATCATTTTGCATTCCTTATATTATGTAAAGCAGACTGCACAAAACGACATCTACACACACAATACCCCATAACGACAAAGCAAGATTTTGTTACATTTGTTGAATATATAAAACAGAAATACCTTATTTACACATCAGTCCCTTTGATACGAGACTCATTTTGAGCTCAGGTGCTTCCTGTTTTCATTGATCATCCACCTGTTGTGAATTCAATTGATTGGACATGATCTAGAAAGTTAAACTGTCTATATCAGGTCCCACAGTTGACAGTGCATGTCAGAGAAAAAACCAAGCCATGATATCAAAGGAATTGTCTGTAGAGATCTGAGACAGGATTGTGGTGAGGCACAGATCTAGGGAAGGATACCAACACATTTCTGCAGCATTGAAGGTCCCAAAGAACACAGTGAGATTACATTGATTGGACATTGATTGGACTAAATCGTTTTTGATATATTTTGGTATATTAGCTGTCGCTGTATTAGACTAAGCATAGGGTATTTGATGTTAAAATGTTGAAGATTAAATGGTGCTGGAATAGTGGAGGCAGCTCCTGTTTATTTTTTCATACTTGCGGTAACGTGGTTCTAAATCAATAGTTGTTTAGTGGTCATTAAATGTCAGACAAAATGTCAGACAAATGAACTTCCTTGACCATGCTGTTTGTCGTGTCAATGTTTGTTAGATGCAATATGCTTTGTGGACAGAGATTGCTATCTGGTTTCAAGATGAACAAAGGTGTGGTTGAATTTATTTTGTCACAGTGTATTCTTATTGCCTCAGCCTTAGGCATATATATCAGGGTCGCAAGGCATATGAACTAACAGGTTATACAACTCAAACAACTATTTTTTAAATATATTTATTTTACCTTTTTTAACTAGGCAAGTCAGTTAAGAACAAATTCTTTTTTTCAATGACAGCCTAGGAACAGTGGATTAACTGCCTTGTTCTGGGGCAGAACGACAGATTTGTACCTTTGTCAGCTCGGGGATTTGAACTTACAACCTTTCGGTGACTAGCCCAACGCTCTAGGCTACCCTGCCGCCCCTATCACAACTATGACAACATAGGTTGTAATATGGCTTTTTTTCTGGCTTCCCCAGTGATATTACCTTCGCACCTCTACTGTATGTTTTGCTCAGTCTGGCAGTAACCCAGAACTACCAGAGACAGAGGATCTCTCTTTCGGCTGCTGATGACAGACACTGCATGTAAATTGTTCTACTACACCCTAAAACCTTATACAGTATGTACACATAGCATTTGTCTTCATTTGTCAGATTAACTCTTTCTGTAGAATAACTGTTTACTCCTTTTTCTTCTTCTCTGAACCAGTCAGGCAACAATACATACTGTACTTGTGGTAGGTAGCCAGTGGCTAAGGAATTAGACCTGTGGCCCAAAAAGTGTCCTGTTCGAATCCCGGGCTGGCCGCTGGAATAAACAGGCGGAATTGATTTCACAACTGAAGGGCTGCTGGGTTCACATCCTCAAAACATTCCCTTGATGTTGGGACCTTGAGCAAAGTCCCCGATAACCCCACAACATGTTTTCTATCCAGGGTGCTGCACTACAGATTGAACTTGTGCTCCTCTCAACTGTATGTGTGATGTCTGCTGTTTGGGGGGTGAGTACGGAGCAGAAGACATATTTTGGTTGTTCGCTCTAACTAATGGACAAAGTTGTATTGTAAAGAAGTCAGCCAGAGTTGACGTGGGCCATAGTAAAAACAAATGTATGCTTCCCCTGGCGACCATTGCAAAACTATCTTTACTCCACACACAGAGACGTGTACATAGCTCTCCCCCGCCCTCCATTTGGCAAATCTGACCATAATTCCATCCTCTCGTCATGCCCTGACCTTAGAGATCCCAATTATTCTCTATGTTTGGTTAGGTCAGGGTGTGGCTCGGTGGAAAGTCTATGTTTTCTATTTCTTTGTTTTGGCCGAGTGTGGTTCCAAATCAGAGGCAGCTGTCTATCGTTGTCTCTGATTGGGGATCACATATAAGTTGTCATTTTCCGTTTGGTTTTTGTGGGATCTTGTTTTCTGTTTCGCTTCTGTACCTGACAGAACTAGATGCTTTTGTTTTCAAAAGTTATTTTGTTTGAGTGTTGTTTTGAAAATAAAAATCATGAACACTTTGAGGAGTATACCACATCAGTCACTGTTTTCATCAATAAGTGCATCGATGATGTCGTCCCCACAGTGACTAGTACATATTCCAACCAGAAGCTTTGGATTACAGGCAACATCCGCACTGAGCTAAAGGGTAGAGCTGCCGCTTTCAAGGAGCAGGATTCCAACCCGGAAGCTTATAAGAAATCCTGCAATGCCCTCCAGCGCACAATCAAACAGGCAAAGCGTCAATACAGGACTAACATTGAATCGTACTACACCAGCTCGTCGAATGTTGCAGGGCTTGCAAACTATTACAGACTACAAAGGGAAGCACTGTAACACTGAAACATGCATGAGAGCATCAGCTGTTCCGGATGACTGTGTGATCACTCACTCCATAGCCGATGTGAGTAAGACCTTTAAATATGTCAACATTCACAAGGCACCGGGCCAGATGGATTGCAAGGACGTGTACTCCGAGCATGCGCTGATCAACTGGCAAGTGTCTTCACTGACATTTTCAACCCTTTCCTGACTGAGTCTGTAATATCAACATGTTTCAAGCAGAATCCCATAGTCCCTGTGCCCAAGAACACTAAGGTAACCTGTCTAAATGACTACCAACCCGTAGCACTCACGTCTGGCTCACATCAACACCATTATCCCAGAAACCCTAGAACCACTCAGATTTTCATACTGATGATGCAATCTCTATTGTACTGCCCTTTGCCACCTGCACAAAAGGAATACCTATGTGAGAATGCTATTCATTTACGACAGCTCAGCCTTCAACACCATAGTGCCCTCAAAGCTCATAACTTAGCTAAGGAACCTGGCAATTAACACCTCCCTCTGTAACTGGATCCTGGACTTCCTGATGGGCCGCCCCCAGGTGTTAAAGGTAGGTAACAAAACATATGTCACGCTGATCCTCAACACGGGCGCCCCTCAAGGGTGCGTGCTCAGTCCCCTCCTGTACTCCCTGTTCACTCAGGACTGCAGTGCCAGGCACAACTCCAACACCATCATTAAATTTGCAGATGACACAACAGTACGACAGCCTATAGGGAGGAGGTGCCAGGACAACAGCCTCTCCCTCAACATGATAAAGACAAAGAAGATGATTGTGGACAACAGGAAAGGGAGGACTGAGCACGCCCCTATTCTCGTCGACAGGGCTGTAGTGGAGCAGGTTGAGAGCTTCAAGTTCCTTGGTATCCACATCACCAACAAACTATCATGGTCCAAACACACTAAGACATTTGTGAACTAGAATTATTTCTCCATGCAAGACAAGAACGTGGGCTCTATCAAATCTGCCCCAAGTAGCCACAGACCAGATAAACAGATAAAACAATCTCACAAGAGTAGGCAGGGTAAACCCTCACAATTTATATTAGTTCCATGTATAGTACAAAAAGAAGTATAAAAAACATCAATAATCAATATGCAGAAACAGTTTGTGATCCGTTGATAAGTTAATGTACTCTGATTACTTGTTTTATTTGTTAACTAACACAATTATACTCTCTTTGTTTGCAAACTTCAATATTTAAGTTCAAAATAGTTTTACATTGAGCAGAAATCATTGGGTTGATGGAGTATTCCATGTCAGCTGAACAATTACTCAATTTTAATTACAGCCATATCGAAGCTCACTGGACTTTTCCCAAGTGAAATGTTTTAAAGTGTACATTTAGGTAAGATGTTTATGTCGTGTCTGTGACTGAACTATTTGAACATTGATTAATGACTAGTTATGGGATGCCTATTATTCTGTGTAGTTATGGGATGCTGATTGCTCAACATTGAACTACGAACATTGGAACATTGACTGAGTGCCTAGTTATTGGACACTGATGGTAGATTGAGCTATGATCATGATGTATTATGAGAGATGATGAGCTGTGACAAGGATTGCATTCTCAAATGCCTTGTTCATACAGAATGATGGATGTTTTTGCCCACTACTAATTATTATTCCAGACGTGGAGACGACCCAAAGACGACCCAGGTCGTAGGTCACGTGCTTCATGCACATCAGGGATTTACATTAATGTCTGAAAGGCACCTGCCCATTGGACAAGTCAGGAGTATTTTTTGGTTAACTGAAGATTGGATCAGTTGCCTGAAAATGTAAATGGGCTGTTCACACTCAGAATTGTCTTTTAACTACACATAGGGCTAAAAAAAAAACTCATGTAATTCTGCCCAAAAACCATTACAATTGCTCTCAAACAGTGGCACATGGGCTTTTTAGGTGAGCACTGATGTCGCCCTGTGATAAGGCAGGGGTACAAAATATTTTGCATGTTCATTCCCAGCGGCCCCTTTGTTGGCATCGCTGTGACGCTCCACCAACAAATGATGTAGCAGATAGAGCCAGGGTGAGACATAAGCCATTCACAAAAACTCTAGGCTATTACACAACTTTTTATGATTACCGCATGTTAGAGACATGACAAATGAATGGTGAATGAATTTGAAAAATAATGGTATAGCCTACACTCAAATACGATATGGTTCAACAAGAACATTGACATTTTGCCAAGGCAGAGATGAGTGGCTGACCCCGAAATGCGCGGCAACAGTAGTGGACGTATAAATTCTTCCCTGGTGACAGTAGCCAAATTTGACATTAAACGTTTTGGTGTTTTGTGAAAAAGATGTCTCTTTCCACTGACCACTATTTGAAAGCTGGAAATATCTTGCAAGTGGATAAACATGTGCGGGTGGCCTATGAAGGAGCCCTTTGAAATGATAGTTTGACAATCAGATGAAAAAATTATTGATTTGTTATGTTTATTCCACATTAAAATGTAACATATTTAAACATATAAGTTAAACAAAAAATATTTTTGACTAGGCCCACAAAGATCCTTAGGGACTGTATATGTAATTCTATGATTAAGCCCATAAAAAATGTTGGTTCACGCACTTGATCCCGTACCTGGATATAGTATATGGTAGAAATAGTATTTAGCCTTTTCTGTAGCCTACAGGCAGGAGATAAAATGTATGACACAACAGCCTGTTTTACAAACGGTGGCTCTAACACATTATTTATACATTTCCTTTGATGGCCTACATGGTACTCTACATCCCAGTGAGCACGGGCCGACGCCAATGTCCTCTGGACGTCTTTTTTTGGTCCTGTTGGACCTGATGTTCTTTTTTTGGTGTTTCACAATGGTAGGCCTACCATATAGATGGCCATTCATAAAACGCTGTTTCAGGCGACACTGTAGGCTACACCCCAGTAAACACGGATAAATGCAGACCCCTTTTGGACATCTTTTTTTGGTCCTGTCTGGATTTCTATGTCCTTGATTTCTATGGCCTTGATTTCTATGTCCACGGAAGTTGGTTTTTAGTCCGGTCCAAACCAAAATCTGAAACAGTCATAGATGTCTATGTTTGGTTCAGATAAAAAAGACGTCAAAACATGTTATACCGTAGCTTTGATTGGACTGATCATGTCAACATCATACTTTCAAAATCTTAGTTATACCACCTTCCGGAGACACCTGAAACCCCACCTAGCTTTGATTGGACTGATCATGTCAGTTCCACTGGATGTCATATCATAGTCTTTCAAAATCTTAGCTAGCATGATAGCTAGCTAGACAAGCAGTCATCATTATGAATCACATTGCCAATGTACTGGGAAATCCTTTTCAATCCTTATCATATGAAGATACATTATGAATAAAACATCTCTGTGCTCATCGGCCATTGGACATAAACGTTACACAAGTCAGAAATCACAAATTCAATAATTTGCTGCAAGTGCCGCAAAGCAATCACTATTTTTCTTCCCCTGTCTGCTATTCAGTGGAGAGGGTGTGTGGTCCAGGTCTGGTTTAAAGGATGGACAACATCTGTCTGAATGGGTCTCATTATCAAGCTTAAAAGGATAAACATTCCCACGCAACATTATGGGCCAGAAAAGGTTGAAATCATTGGTCATGCATCAATCCAGCATGACTTCATCCAGAGAATGCCAGACTTTGATGACCAAGTTTGATGATGATAAAGTTTGCCTACAAGAGGGACTGCCACCTTCCTTATGTAAACTGACGGTGGTGCACCTATTATTGAATATTGTAAGAGCTTTTATTGTCTGCATCTTTGCCCCTGTTATTTATCTTACTATTCTGACTTGGTGTATAGGGGGAATACAGTAAGAACGGCGTATTCTGTTTCTGTCCATTTCAAAAGGGCTGAAACAAATAGGCATATCAATTAATTCCATTTAAACTCGCTGATTTAATGTCATAATCAGAATGCTTGCTTCCCTCTTATCCACAACTTTTTCCCTTATACTGTATTTTGTACATCTCAATTGTTATATTGTATATATAGGTCTATCTCATTAGTATCTTGTTCATTATTTTAGGTAATGTTGGAATTATGCATTTAATTGTTTTGCTTACTTTGTGTATTATAATTAGCTCAGGTATTTTTCTCCATGTAATTCCAGTTGATTTTGCGAGCGTTGTTTTGTTTGCTCAATGCGCTGTCTGTGAGTCGGTATATTTCACATAAAAGTGAATCCTCAGGATTGTATTTTCCTTCCTTTTTAGACCACAAATGCCTCATAAAATATTTCAAATTTCAGGCTAACATTACATTTACGTTACATTTAAGTCATTTAGCAGACGCTCTTATCCAGAGCGACTTACAAATTGGTGCATTCATCTTATGACATCCAGTGGAACAGCCACTTTACAATAGTGCATCTAAATCTTTTAAGGGGGGGGTGGGTAGAAGGATTACTTTATCCTATCCTAGGTATTCCTTAAAGAGGTGGGGTTTCAGGTGTCTCCGGAAGGTGGTGATTGATTCCGCTGTCCTGGCGTCGTGAGGGAGTTTGTTCCACCATTGGGGGGCCAGAGCAGCGAACAGTTTTGACTGGGCTGAGCGGGAACTGTACTTCCTCAGTGGTAGGGAGGCGAGCAGGCCAGAGGTGGATGAATGCAGTGCCCTTGCTTGGGTGTAGGGCCTGATCAGAGCCTGGAGGTACTGAGGTGCCGTTCTCCTCACAGCTCCGTAGGCAAGCACCATGGTCTTGTAGCGGATGCGAGCTTCAACTGGAAGCCAGTAGAGAGAGCGGAGGAGTGGGGTGACGTGAGAGAACTTGGGAAGGTTGAACACCAGACGGGCTGCGGCGTTCTGGATGAGTTGTAGGGGTTTAATGGCACAGGCAGGGAGCCCAGCCAACAGCGAGTTGCAGTAATCCAGACGGGAGATGACAAGTGCCTGGATTAGGACCTGCGCCGCTTCCTGTGTGAGTCAGGGTCGTACTCTGCGGATGTTGTAGAGCATGAACCTACAGGAACGGGCCACCGCCTTGATGTTAGTTGAGAACGACAGGGTGTTGTCCAGGATCACGCCAAGGTTCTTAGCGCTCTGGGAGGAGGACACAATGGAGTTGTCAACCGTGATGGCGAGATCATGGAACGGGCAGTCCTTCCCGGGAGGAAGAGCAGCTCCGTCTTGCCGAGGTTCAGCTTGAGGTGGTGATCCGTCATCCACACTGATATGTCTGCCAGACATGCAGAGATGCGATTCGCCACCTGGTCATCAGAAGGGGAAAGGAGAAGATTAATTGTGTGTCGTCTGCATAGCAATGATAGGAGAGACCATGTGAGGTTATGACAGAGCCAAGTGACTTGGTGTATAGCGAGAATAGGAGAGGGCCTAGAACAGAGCCCTGGGGGACACCAGTGGTGAGAGCGCGTGGTGGGGAGATAGATTCTCGCCACGCCACCTGGTAGGAGCGACCTGTCAGGTAGGACGCAATCCAAGCGTGGGCCGCGCCGGAGATGCCCAACTCGGAGAGGGTGGAGAGGAGGATATGATGGTTCACAGTATCGAAGGCAGCCGATAGGTCTAGAAGGATGAGAGCAGAGGAGAGAGAGTTAGCTTTAGCAGTGCGGAGCGCCTCCGTGATACAGAGAAGCGCAGTCTCAGTTGAATGACTAGTCTTGAAACCTGACTGATTTGGATCAAGAAGGTCATTCAGAGAGAGATAGCGGGAGAGCTGGCCAAGGACGGCACGTTCAAGAGTCTGCCATATCAGCTGTTTTTATAAAATGCAGTGAATTATGCTGAATTAACTGTATTGCTGCCAGACGATGCACGGCCTGGTCTCATAAACTTAAGTCTGGGACACTCAAATTAGTATGATATGTTAGGTTCGGTTTGACACATGATTACTTAAGTCTGGGTGGATGGGTGGGCGTATAACGTGTTTGAATCACATCACGGCTAGCTTTAGCAATTTAGCTAATTAGCAACATCAACTACTTACTATTTATTAGGTACTTCACAACTACTTAACATGTTAGCTAACCCTTCCCCTAACCTTAAACCTTTTAGCTAACCCTTCCTCTAACCTTAACCCTTTAACCTAACTCCTAAACTTAATCCCTGACCTAGCCTAGCTAACATTAGCCAGCTAGCTAACGTTAGCCACCTAAACAGAATATGTAAACATATTGTAAGTTTTGCAAGTTCGTAACATATAATACAATTTATAATTTGTAACATATTGTATGAAAATGGTAATGGACAGCCACAAATGAATTACATCCCATACGAAATGTAACATATCATACTAAATAGTGGTCTCGGATTTACGTACAGAATAATACTAATTTCTCTGAGACCAGGTTGCCAGGCTCCGCTGATAGTCAGGTGTATTGGTGGTAAGGATTCACTCCATGGTGCAGAAAGGAAAGCTCTGCTGTCTGGATAGCTTTATGTAGGCCCTAACGGTATGTGGGCACTGTCTGTCACCCTTATACTGCAATTAATGGATTGTTTAATGCAGTGATGTAATGTACTTTAATGTACTACCGGTACTTAAGTAATTTTTTGGGTATCTGTACTTTATTTTACTATTTACTATTTTGCCAACTTGTACTTTTACTTCACTACATTCCTAAAAAAAAAAAATGTACTTTTTACTCCATACATATTCTCTGGCACCCAAAAGTAAATGGTTCGATTCACACCCTTATCAGAGAACATCCCTTGTCATTGTCACGACTTCCACCGAAGGTGGCTCCTCTTCCTGTTCGGGAGGTGCTCGTCGATGCCGGCCTACTAGCTTCCACAAATGAATTTTCCATTCTTTTTCGTTTGTGTCTGTTTCTGACACCTGTGTTCTATTGAGTTAATTTATGTGGGTTCATTAACCTCGTTGCCTGCTGTTATTTTGTGCGGGAATATGTCTGTTTGTTCGGGGCCTGTGCTAGGTTGCGCCACAGGCTATTCTAACGGTCGTCTGTGCCGTTGTGATTTATTTAGGAGTAGATTGGTTTTTTTCCCCTCCTGTTGTCACTTCGAATTCCTGTTTTGTTGGGCGCCATCGTTGGGTTTGTTTCCTGACCAGTTTTGTTATGTTTTGGACTTCCAAATAAATATTTTACTAGTTGGACCTCAGTGCTCTCCTGCTCCTGACTCTTGCACCTACCTCGTCCTAGTGAGGCACCTTACAGTCATCCCTACTGCCTCTGATCTGGTGAAATCACTAAAGAGTGTTAAGGTATTCCCCTAGCCATCCGTCAAATTTTATTATTGTGCCATCTGGTTTACTTAAAATAAGGAATTTTTACTTTTGATACTTATGTACATTTTTAGCAATTCCATTTACTTATAGTACTTAAGTATATTTCAAACCAAATACTTTTCGAATTTTAATCAAGTAGTATTTTACTTAGTGACGTTCACTTGAGTAATTTTCTAATAAGGTATCTTGACTTTTACTCAAGTATGACAATGAAGTACTTTTTTCTACCAGTGTAGTGGCTTTGCTGGAATGTATCTAAAACAATTTGTTGAGTTTGCCCCACCAAGATGTACATGCTAAAATTGTCACTGGCAGAGCAACTAAAATCCCCCTGTTCAATATGAAAACAAAGAAACACGGAAATTACAATAGCTTCAAACTGAATGCTTTATTTTTGCGGGAAATTATTATATAATGAGATAATAAGCATTTAAAAGGATTCCATCCATCTCAATGAATAACCTCTGAAGCAAGATCATTAAGATCAGTGATTACTATTGACAGAGATAAAGTACTGAAAAGTATAGTTAGTAGTAGGTTTTAGATTCTTATGAACTAATGTTGGTCATTCTCAAGCAGAAGGCTGTTCCAGAAAGAGAGATCAATGAGTTAACAAGTGAACTTTAGACAGATCCCGAACGGCATTCAGATGCAGAGGAGAGGCTAAGGTGTGCACACCATGGTGACTCCAGACTTGGAGACCACCCAAAGACGGCCCAGGTCGTAGGTCACGTGGCCCATGCGCATGCACATTGGGATATTGCTCCATCCGGTGCCCTCTGGTTTACTGGCTGTGATGCCGTCTCTGTGTTGAAGAAAGGGTTGAGGTTCATGTTTTAAAGCTTATCCATTTTTTTTAAGTACATCCATTTTTGGACTGTAATAATTGAATATAGCCATAGATTTTTGAAGAATTTAACTTCTTCCTCTTGAGCTTTATTCAACCACATCAGAAGCTAAAATGTAAGCTTTTCCTCAATTGTTTGTAAACAATGTTATTGTAAACAAACAATGTATAACTTTAAAAAACATGTTACATTTTTTTTTTACAAATAATTGATCTGTCTTTGCATCCGTAGCTCCATGTATGAATTAGAGAGTGGTTACATTTCTCTAACTACATTCCTCAGCTGTTTACCAAAACAAGTGGTGGGGTGTCTGGGAAGTTGTTTTTATCCCAAACTGTAGCTATACAGGACATCCCACTTTTACATACTTCATCTTACAATGTCTACACATTTCTTTATAAGTCCTATAAGTTTAGATCTGATTATATTTATGTATCTACAGTATTTTAGTTGTTGTGTAAAGAGCTTCACAAAGCATGTACAGTAAGGATAATAATTATAATTTAAAGTATACCATTATTAGACACATAGTTCATTAGTAACCTTACCTGGAATAAACTTGGCCTGCAGAGTTGACCCCAAAGACACGACCATCAGTTGCCACCTCAATCATGGAAAGCTTGCCGTCAATGTGACTCCACCCGTTGTTTTGACAGTCTTGATTCAACTGGAAACAAACAGATATAATATGAAACAGTTTTAGAATAACTAACACTCTCCATCCTCTACTACTCTACTCCAGCTCTCACACTCTTTCCCAGATCTTACACTCATTAAGTAGATATCATCATTCTTGTTGACTGCCCAGCACCCAAAGGGTCCACAGCTGTAGTACTTCACAGCTCCTGGCAATCCTGTCCATGGAAGAGGTGAGCCTGGACCCTTGTAGCCAACTGTGGCACTACGTGTCAGACAGAATGGAGTATCGTCCATGTTGGCCCCCGCAATAAACTGTTCACCTCCAGCATCCAACTGTTTCAGAAGGCCTGAAGACCACAAAGAGAGACAGACGGACAAGCAAACATCTGTGAGTACTGCCAAATGACCTACACTTTTACAATTTAAAATGTTTAACAGCCTGATGATATCAGGAAAGCTAAAAAGAAGGTGTCGTCTGCATAAATAGGGTAATTCTCTCCACTAACCTGCAGCTTGCACCCAGTTACCGGCCACATACTTGTAGATTGCATAGTCCTTGTTGACACCCCAGATCCCTGCTGGTCCTACAGTGATATGCTTCAGGGAACCAGGCAGGCGGATCCATTCATCACCTACCAGGTAGTAGGGGATTTGACTTGTGTCCGTAGCAACCACTTGTCCCAGTCCTGCATCAATCTGCATCAGATTCTTGATGTTTACTACCTCCTGACAGTCCCAGGCTTTGGAGACAAAGACATGAGTCGAGCACACAGACAACAAGGAGGATGACATTATGGAGCAAACTTCATCAACTCCATATTGAGCAAGCATGTTTCAGATGATGGTAACTTACCATGACTGATGGTCAGGAGACAGAGGACCAATAGGACGGCTGCAGTGACTCTCATGATGTCTCTGTAGATCTACAGTATACGTTTGGTTGTACCCCAGACTTCAAATGTCCCCTTGCAAGACTTTGAGCTTTTATAGCCCTGCACATACCTTTCACCAATGATGGCTTCCTGTTCCACCTGTTTAACAAAGACTTGAGGGTGTCCGGTGTCCATCAGAGAGAAGGTGTCACGCCCTGGTCGAAGTATGTATGTTTTGTCTTCATTTATTTGGTCAGGCCAGGGTGTGACATGGGTTTATTTTGTGGTTTGTTTTTGTATTGGGGTTTTAGTAGGTATTGGGATTGTGGATGAGTAGGGTTGTCTAGGAAAGTCTATGGTTGCCTTGAGGCGGTTCTTAATCAGAGGCAGGTGATTTTCGTTGTCTCTGATTGGGAACCATATTGAGGCAGCCATATTCTTTGAGTGTTTTGTGGGTGGATGTTCCTGTCTTTGTTATCACAAGATAGGCTGTATAGGTTTTCACGGTCCGGTTATTGTTTTGTATTGTTAGTGTTTATTCTTCATTAAACATGTATCGACTTAACCACGCTGCATTTTGGTCCGATCCTTGTTCCACCTCTTCGTCAGAGGAGGAGATAGAAGAGAACCATTCCAGAAGGGTTGTGTTATTGTCACCTGATGACAAAGATTATTCCTTTGTTCTTCTCATGTTTTCTGTGTTTACATTGTAGTATGCATTTGCCATGTTTACATTTTGAAATACAGCGCCCATAGAAAGTCCACACCCAACTTTGATTTCTTCACATAGTATTTACAAAGTTTACAAAGTTTATATGCCCCGAATACAACAAGTCCTTAACCAACAATGCAGTTGAAGTAAATAAGTATTAAGTTAAAAATGATAAGTAAAAAAATCAAATAATAAATAAAAATAGAGCAGCGGGGGGGAGCACAGGTTAGTCGAGGTAATTGACGTGGCAGTCCAGCAGATGAATCTGGGTTTGGCGGATGCCAGGTGAACGCTACCTGCCCGACTGCATATAGCCAACTATAGAGTTTGCTGGAGGAGAAATAATGGTCTTGGATGGTTTTTGTGGTTTAGGCTAGACCACACTAGGTCATATAGTTTGTGTAAAGATGTTGTGGATCATGGCAAGACCGCAATTTGCAAGTGTTGCCATAGATTTTCAAGCGGACTTAACTCAAAACTGTAACTTGGCCACTCAGGAACATTCTCTGTCTTCTTGGTAACTGTCACGCCCTGACCTTAGTTATCTTTGTTTTCTTTATTATTTGGTTAGGTCAGATTGTGAAAAGGGTAGTTTGTTTAGTTTTTGTATTGTCTAGGGTTTTTTGTATGTCTAGGGGTTGTCTAGTCTAGGTGTTTATATGTCTATGGTTGCCTAGATTTGTTCTCAATCAGAGGCAGCTGTTTATCGGTGTCTCTGATCGGGGACCATATTGAGGTAGTCATATTCCTTGGGTATTTTGTAGGTTGTTATTCTAGGTTTAGTTGCCTGTTCTGCACTAGCCATATTCCCTGGGTATTTTGTAGGTTGTTATTCTATGTTTAGTTGCCTGTTCTGCACTAGACATATTCCTTGGGTATTTTGTAGGTTGTTATTCTAGGTTTAGTTGCCTGTTCTGCACTAGACATATTCCCTGGGTATTTTGTAGGTTGTTATTCTAGGTTTAGTTGCCTGTTCTGCACTAGACATATTCCCTGGGTATTTTGTAGGTTGTTATTCTATGTTTAGTTGCCTGTTCTGCACTAGACACATTCCTTGGGTATTTTGTAGGTTGTTATTCTAGGTTTAGTTGCCTGTTCTGCACTAGCCATATTCCTTGGGTATTTTGTAGGTTGTTATTCTAGGTTTAGTTGCCTGTTCTGCACTAGCCATATTCCCTGGGTATTTTGTAGGTTATTATTCTAGGTTTAGTTGCCTGTTCTGCACTAGCCATATTGTATCACGGTTCGTTTTGTTATTTAGTTCTGTTCAGTGTTCTCTCTTTAATTAAAGAGTTATGTTCACTTACCACGCTGCGCCTTGGTCTCCTCATTTTGACGACCGTGACAGTAACCAATCAGTGTAGATTTGTCTTAATCCTGTTGAAAGGTGAATTCCTCTTCCAGTGGCTGGTGGGAAGCAGACTGATCAGGTTGTCCTCTAGGATTTTTCCTGTACTTAGCTTCATCCTGTTCATTTTCATCCTGAGAAACTTCCCAGTCTTTGCCAATGTCAAGCATACCCATACCATGATGCAGCCACCACCATGCTTTAAAATAAGGAGGCAGTTACTCAGTGATGTGTTGTGTTGGATTTTCCCCAAACATAAGGCTTTGCATTTAGGCTAAAACGTGTATTCCGCTGCTGTGTTCAGTTTGTTGCCTTGTTGAATACATATCCATGTTTTGTAATATTTTGTTCTGTACATTTTATAATTATTTTTACTCTGTAATTCAGGTCATTATTGTGGAGTCACTACAATGTTATTGATCCATCCTCAGTTTTCTCCCATCACAGCCATTGAACTCTAGCTGTTTTAAAATGACTAACCAGTTTCCTTCCTGTCCTGCAGCTCAGTTCAGAAGGACCAATGTATCTTTGTTGTGTCTAGGTGGTTTAAAACATCATCCACAGCATAATTATTAATGTGACCATACTTCATTCTCTTCATTCAACGACTTAATCATGGACACTTTTACTGACAGTTGTGGCTGCTACACGTGATGTATTGTGGTCTCTACCTTCTTGCCACTTGTGCTGTTGTCTGCCCAATAATGTTTGTACCATGCTTTGCGCTGCTACCATGCTGTGCTGCTGCCATGTTGTGTTGCTAACATGTTGTCATGTTGTGTTGCTGCCATGCTGTTGTCTTAGGTCTCTATATAGTGTTGTGGTGTCTCTCTTGTCGTGATGTGTTTTGTCCTTTATTTGAATTACATTTTAGTTAAATGTTAAATTAAATAGATATTCAATATCTGATTTGACATTGTTACCCAATTACCAATCACTACCCTCCTTTATGAGGCTTTTGTAAAGCTCCCTGGTCTGTATAGTTGAATCTGTGCTTGAAATTCAATACTTGACTGAGGGACCTTACAGATGCTGTATGTATACAGTGGCGGTTCTAGCTTGTATGGCAGCAGGGGGGCAGCAGCAGTTAGGTAGCGGGGCAGCAGCAGTTAGGTAGCGGGGCAGCAGCAGTTAGGTAGGGGGCAGCAGCAGTTAGGTAGGGGGCAGCAGCAGTTAGGTAGGGGGCAGCAGCAGTTAGGTAGCGGGGCAGCAGCAGTTAGGTAGCGGGGCAGCAGCAGTTAGGTAGGGGGCAGTAGCTGTTAGGTAGGGGGCAGCAGCAGTTAGGTAGCGGGGCAGCAGCAGTTAGGTAGCGGGGCAGCAGCAGTTAGGTAGGGGGCAGCAGCAGTTAGGTAGGGGGCAGCAGCAGTTAGGTAGGGGGCAGCAGCAGTTAGGTAGGGGGGCAGCAGCAATTAGGTAGGGGGGCAGTATCAGTTAGGTAGGGGGGCAGTATCAGTTAGGTAGTGGGGCAGCAGCAGTTCGGTAGCGGGCCCGCTGCAGTTAGGTAGCGGGCCAGCAGCAGTTAGGTAGCGGGCCAGCAGCAGTTAGGTAGCGGGCCAGCAGCAGTTAGGTAGCGGGCCAGCAGCAGTTAGGTAGCGGGCCAGCAGCAGTTAGGTAGCGGGGCAGCAGCAGTTAGGTTGGGAGGCAGTATCAGTTTTGTGCTTGAAATTCAATACTTGACTGAGGGACCTTTCAGATGTTGTCTGTATACAGTGGCGGTTCTAGCTTGTATGGCTCCCTTGGCGAACCTCCCCTTCAATGTTAAGTTCAAAATTGTTTTACATTGAGCAGAAATCATTGGGTTGATGGAGGATTCCATGTCAGCTGAACAATTACCCAATTTTAATTACAGCCTTATCAAAGCTCACTGGACTTTTCCCAAGTGAAATGTTTTAAAGTGTACATTTAGGTAAGGTGTTTATGTCGCGTCTGTGACCGGACTATTTGAACATTGATTGATGACTAGTTATGGGATGCCTATTATGCTGCGTAGTTATGGGATGCTGATTGCTCATCTAACATTGAACTACGAACATTGGAACATTGACTGAGTGCCTAGTTATTGGACACTGATGGTAGATTGAGCTATGATCATGATGTATTATGAGAGATGATGAGCTGTGACAAGGATTGCATTCTCAAATGCCTTGTTCATACAGAATGATGGATGTTTTTGCCCGCTACTAATTATTATTCCAGACGTGGAGACGACCCAAAGACGACCCTGTCATGTTTGTCATTTATTATCATGTCTTGTCCCTGTGCTCCCCATTCTATTCGTTTCCCTCTGCTGGTCTTATTAGGTTCTTTCCCTCTTTCTATCCCTCTCTCTCCCCCTCCCTCTCTCACTCTCTCGCTCTCTCTTCTCTCTATCGTTCCGTTCCTGCTCCCAGCTGTTCCTATTCCCCTAATCATCATTTAGTCTTCCCACACCTGTTCCCGATCCTTTCCCCTGATTAGAGTCCCTATTTATTCCTTTGTGTTCCGTTCCTGTCCTGTCGGTTCCTTGTTTAGAATTCACCGTGCTGTGATTGTGTATCGCCCTGTCCTGTCGTGTTTTTGCCTTCATCAGATGCTGCGTGTGAGCAGGTGTCTCTGTCAGCTACGGCCTGCGCCTACCCGAAGCGACCTGCAGTCTGTGGCCGCTTCTCCTGTTATTCCCCTCTACAGACTAGAGGATTTCTGTTATTCCCTGTTTGGACATTTCCTGTTAAGGATTCAGGATTTGTCGTTTTCTGTTTGGACTTGAATAAACTCTGTTTCTGTTAAGTCGCTTTTGGGTCCTCTTTCACCTGCATGACAGAAGGAACCGACCAAGGAATGGACCCAGCGACTTCAGACGCTCGTTACACTGCCGTCAAGATCCAAGGAGCCATGCTCGGCAGACACGAGCAGGAATTGTCTGCTGCTCGCCATGCCGTGGAGAACCTGGCCGCTCAGGTTTCCGACCTCTCTGGACAGTTCCAGAGTCTACGTCTCGTGCCACCTGTCACTTCCTGGCCTGCCGAGCCTCCAGAACCTAGGGTTAATAACCCACCTTGCTACTCCGGGCAGCCCACTGAGTGCCGCTCCTTTCTCACGCAGTGTGAGATTGTGTTCTCTCTCCAACCCAACACATACTCTAGAGAGAGAGCTCGGGTTGCTTACGTCATTTCACTCCTTACTGGCCGGGCTCGAGAATGGGGCACAGCTATCTGGGAGGCAAGGGCTGATTGCTCTAACAAGTTCCAGAACTTTAAAGAGGAGATGATTCGGGTTTTTGACCGTTCAGTTTTTGGTAGGGAGACTTCTAGGGCCCTGGCTTCCTTATGCCAAGGTGAACGGTCCATAACGGATTATTCTATTGAGTTTCGCACTCTTGCTGCCTCTAGTGAGTGGAACGAGCCGGCGCTGCTCGCTCGTTTTCTGGAGGGACTCCACGCAGTGGTTAAGGATGAGATTCTCTCCCGGGAGGTTCCTTCAGATGTGGACTCTTTGATTGCTCTCGCCATCCGCATAGAACGACGGGTAGATCTTCGTCACCGGGCTCGTGGAAGAGAGCTCGCATCAACGGTGTTTCCCTGCTCCGCATCGCAACCATCTCCCTCCTCTGGCTTTGAGACTGAGCCCATGCAGCTGGGAGGGATTCGCATCTCGACTAAGGAGAGGGAACGGAGGATCACCAACCGCCTGTGCCTCTATTGCGGAGTTGCTGGACATTTTGTTAATTCATGTCCAGTAAGAGGCCAGAGCCCATCAGTAAGCGGAGGGCTACTGGTGAGCGCTACTACTCAGGTCTCTTCATCTGGATCTTGTACTACTATGTCGGTCCATCTACGCTGGACCGGTTCGGGTGCTACATGCAGTGCCTTGATTGACTCTGGGGCTGAGGGTTGTTTCATGGACGAAGCATGGGTTCGGAAACATAACATTCCTTTCAGACCGTTAGACAAGCCTACGCCCATGTTTGCCTTAGATGGTAGTCATCTTCCCAGTATCAAATTTGAGACACTACCTTTAACTCTCACAGTATCTGGTAACCACAGTGAGACTATTTCTTTTTTGATTTTCCGTTCACCGTTTACACCTGTTGTTTTGGGTCATCCCTGGCTAGTATGTCATAATCCTTCTATTAATTGGTCTAGTAATTCTATCCTATCCTGGAACGTTTCTTGTCATGTGAAGTGTTTAATGTCTGCCATCCCTCCCGTTTCTTCTGTCCCTACTTCTCAGGAGGAACCTGGCGATTTGACAGGAGTGCCGGAGGAATATCATGATCTGCGCACGGTCTTCAGTCGGTCCCGAGCCAACTCCCTTCCTCCTCACCGGTCGTATGATTGTAGTATTGATCTCCTTCCGGGGACCACTCCTCCTCGAGGTAGACTATACTCTCTGTCGGCTCCCGAACGTAAGGCTCTCGAGGATTATTTGTCTGTGTCTCTTGATGCCGGTACCATAGTGCCTTCTTCTTCTCCGGCCGGGGCGGGGTTCTTTTTGTTAAGAAGAAGGACGGTACTCTGCGCCCCTGCGTGGATTATCGAGGGCTGAATGACATAACGGTTAAGAATCGTTATCCGCTTCCCCTTATGTCATCAGCCTTCGAGATTCTGCAGGGAGCCAGGTGCTTTACTAAGTTGGACCTTCGTAACGCTTACCATCTCGTGCGCATCAGAGAGGGGGACGAGTGGAAAACGGCGTTTAACACTCCGTTAGGGCATTTTGAGTACCGGGTTCTGCCGTTCGGTCTCGCCAATGCGCCAGCTGTTTTTCAGGCATTAGTTAATGATGTTCTGAGAGACATGCTGAACATCTTTGTTTTTGTCTATCTTGACGATATCCTGATTTTTTCTCCGTCACTCGAGACTCATGTTCAGCACGTTCGACGTGTTCTACAGCGCCTTTTAGAGAATTGTCTCTACGTAAAGGCTGAGAAGTGCTCTTTTCATGTCTCCTCCGTTACTTTTCTCGGTTCCGTTATTTCCGCTGAAGGCATTCAGATGGATTCCGCTAAGGTCCAAGCTGTCAGTGATTGGCCCGTTCCAAGGTCACGTGTCGAGTTGCAGCGCTTTTTTAGGTTTCGCTAATTTCTATCGGCGTTTCATTCGTAATTTCGGTCAAGTTGCTGCCCCTCTCACAGCTCTTACTTCTGTCAAGACGTGTTTTAAGTGGTCCGGTTCCGCCCAGGGAGCTTTTGATCTTCTAAAAGAACGTTTTACGTCCGCTCCTATCCTCGTTACTCCTGACGTCACTAGACAATTCATTGTCGAGGTTGACGCTTCAGAGGTAGGCGTGGGAGCCATTCTATCCCAGCGCTTCCAGTCTGACGATAAGGTTCATCCTTGCGCTTATTTTTCTCATCGCCTGTCGCCATCTGAGCGCAACTATGATGTGGGTAACCGTGAACTGCTCGCCATCCGCTTAGCCCTAGGCGAATGGCGACAGTGGTTGGAGGGGGCGACCGTTCCTTTTGTCGTTTGGACAGACCATAAGAACCTTGAGTACATCCGTTCTGCCAAACGACTTAATGCCCGTCAAGCTCGTTGGGCGTTGTTTTTCGCTCGTTTCGAGTTTGTGATTTCTTACCGTCCGGGTAGCAAGAACACCAAGCCTGATGCCTTATCCCGTCTGTTTAGTTCTTCTGTGGCTTCTACTGATCCCGAGGGGATTCTTCCTTATGGGCGTGTTGTCGGGTTAACAGTCTGGGGAATTGAAAGACAGGTTAAGCAAGCACTCACGCACACTGCGTCGCCGCGCGCTTGTCCTAGTAACCTCCTTTTCGTTCCTGTTTCCACTCGTCTGGCTGTTCTTCAGTGGGCTCACTCTGCCAAGTTAGCTGGTCATCCCGGTGTTCGAGGCACTCTTGCGTCTATTCGCCAGCGCTTTTGGTGGCCGACTCAGGAGCGTGACACGCGCCGTTTCGTGGCTGCTTGTTTGGACTGCGCGCAGACTAAGTCGGGTAACTCTCCTCCTGCCGGTCGTCTCAGACCGCTCCCCATTCCTTCTCGACCATGGTCTCACATCGCCTTAGACTTCATTACCGGTCTGCCTTTGTCTGCGGGGAAGACTGTGAGAGCCGCCAATAAACGCAGGATTAAGAGTCCAAGGTATTGTTGCGGCCAGAGAGTGTGGCTTTCCACTCGCAACCTTCCTCTTACGACAGCTTCTCGTAAGTTGACTCCGCGGTTCATTGGTCCGTTCCGTGTCTCCCAGGTCGTCAATCCTGTCGCTGTGCGACTGCTTCTTCCGCGACATCTTCGTCGCGTCCATCCTGTCTTCCATGTCTCCTGTGTTAAGCCCTTTCTTCGCACCCCCGTTCGTCTTCCCTCCCCCTCCCGTCCTTGTCGAGAGCGCACCTATTTACAAGGTACATAAGATCATGGACATGCGTTCTCGGGGACGGGGTCACCAATACTTAGTGGATTGGGAGGGTTACGGTCCTGAGGAGAGGAGTTGGGTTCCGTCTCGGGACGTGCTGGACCGTTCACTCATCGATGATTTCCTCCGTTGCCGCCAGGATTCCTCCTCGAGTGCGCCAGGAGGCGCTCGGTGAGTGGGGGGTACTGTCATGTTTGTCATTTATTATCATGTCTTGTCCCTGTGCTCCCCATTCTATTCGTTTCCCTCTGCTGGTCTTATTAGGTTCTTTCCCTCTTTCTATCCCTCTCTCTCCCCCCCTCCCTCTCACTCTCTCGCTCTCTCTTCTCTCTATCGTTCCGTTCCTGCTCCCAGCTGTTCCTATTCCCCTAATCATCATTTAGTCTTCCCACACCTGTTCCCGATCCTTTCCCCTGATTAGAGTCCCTATTTATTCCTTTGTGTTCCGTTCCTGTCCTGTCGGTTCCTTGTTTAGAATTCACCGTGCTGTGATTGTGTATCGCCCTGTCCTGTCGTGTTTTTGCCTTCATCAGATGCTGCGTGTGAGCAGGTGTCTCTGTCAGCTACGGCCTGCGCCTACCCGAAGCGACCTGCAGTCTGTGGCCGCTTCTCCTGTTATTCCCCTCTACAGACTAGAGGATTTCTGTTATTCCCTGTTTGGACATTTCCTGTTAAGGATTCAGGATTTGTCGTTTTCTGTTTGGACTTGAATAAACTCTGTTTCTGTTAAGTCGCTTTTGGGTCCTCTTTCACCTGCATGACAGACCCAGTTAGTAGGTCACGTGCTTCATGCATATCAGGGATTTACATTAATGTATGAAAGGCACCTAACGACACATCGGGCAAGTCAGGAATATTTTTTGGTTACCTGAAGATTGGATCACTTGCCCGAAAATGTAAATGAGCTGTTCACACTCAGAAGTGCCTTTTACTACACATAGGGGTGGACTCATGTATTTTGGTTGTTATGTAAGAACAGGCTCAACCAGCCTGACTGCCGTACATTGTCTGTTTTTCACTAACCTTTAAATGTAGAGGAACCAGAAAGATTTGTTTTAGGTTAAGACTACTGGAGTTAGTTTCAGTTGACTTGAATTCACTTTTTTATATCACCGGCCCAATGGTTCTACCTCAGAGCGGTGGGGCTACCTCAGAGCAGTGGGGCTACCTCAGAGCGGTGGGGCAGAGCAGTGGGGCTACCTCAGAGCAGTGGGGCTACCTCAGAGCAGTGGGGCTACCTCAGAGCAGTGGGGCTACCTCAGAGCGGTGGGGCAGAGCGGTGGGGCAGAGCAGTGGGGCAGAGCAGTGGGGCTACCTCAGAGCAGTGGGGCTACCTCAGAGCGGTGGGGCAGAGCGGTGGGGCAGAGCAGTGGGGCTACCTCAGAGCAGTGGGGCTACCTCAGAGCAGTGGGGCTACCTCAGAGCGGTGGGGCTACCTCAGAGCGGTGGGGCTACCTCAGAGCAGTGGGGCTACCTCAGAGCAGTGGGGCAGAGCAGTGGGGCTACCTCAGAGCAGTGGGGCTACCTCAGAGCGGTGGGGCAGAGCGGTGGGGCAGAGCAGTGGGGCTACCTCAGAGCAGTGGGGCTACCTCAGAGCACTGGGGCTACCTCAGAGCGGTGGGGCTACCTCAGACCAGTGGGGCTTCCTCAGAGCAGTGGGGCTTCCTCAGAGCAGTGGGGCTACCTCAGAGCACTGGGGCTACCTCAGAGCACTGGGGCTACCTCAGAGCGGTGGGGCTACCTCAGAGCGGTGGGGCTACCTCAGAGCAGTGGGGCTACCTCAGAGCAGTGGGGCTACCTCAGAGCAGTGGGGCTTCCTCAGAGCACTGGGGCTACCTCAGAGCACTGGGGCTACCTCAGAGCACTGGGGCTACCTCAGAGCACTGGGGCTACCTCAGAGCACTGGGGCTACCTCAGAGCAGGCTTAACTTGAGTGACTGCTCAGTTCACTTGCCCCTAAAGGCACCGTCAATCCTTACACATTTGTTCCATCCAGTGCCCTCTGGTTTACTGGCTGTGATGCTGACTCTGTGTTGAAGATAGAGGTGGGGTATTGTTCAAAATGCCTTGAATCCCACATTATCATTTCTGTGATTTAGTGCTTCCAACCCCTGGTGTGTTTGAGCGACATTGCATTGGTCTATTTATTCTGAATCCATTGAGACCAATCATTAGCCTGTGTGATTAACCGGGGCTGAGCTAGAGCAGTGTTTGTGAGACCAGGGCGGATCCTGAAAACGTATCCTCTCACAAAAACGCCATTAAAGTCTGATTGGTTTGAGCTACGAATGATTACTGCTTTATTTTTCATGAAATAAACTTCACTCTGAGTTGTGTGCTTGCCTTAATTGTGTACAGGTTTATTTTACAGCAGTCTTACCCTGTACCTACCCTCTGAGCAGGGCCGGCCCGCTCATTAGGCCGACTATGGAGGCATATGCACGAGGGCGGAATTTTCTGAGCTAATCTAACCAAGACGCACCTTCCCCATCAACCCATAAAACCTCACGTAATTCTGCCCAAAAACCATTACAATTGCTCTCAACCAGTGGGCATATGGGCTTTTTAGGTGAGCACTGATGTCGCCCTGTGATAAGGCAGGGTTACAAAATATTTTGCCTGTTCATTCCCAGCTAATCAAATCAAATGTATTTATATAGCCCTTCGTACATCAGCTGAAATCTCAAAGTGCTGTACAGAAACCCAGCCTAAAACCCCAAACAGCAAGCAATGCAGGTGTAGAAGCACGGTGGCCAGGAAAAACTCCCTAGAAAGGCCACAACCTAGAGAGGAACCAGGCTATGAGGGGTGGCCAGTCCTCTTCTGGGAGTGCCGGGTGGAGATTATAACAGAACATGGCCAAGATGTTCAAATGTTCATAAATGACCAGCATGGTCAAATAATAATAATCACAGTAGTTGTCGAGGTTGCAGCAAGTCAGCACCTCCGGAGTAAATGTCAGTTGGCTTTTCATAGCCGATCATTAAGAGTATCTTTACCACTCCTGCTGTCTCTAGAGAGTTGAAAACAGCAGGTCTGGGACAGGTAGCACGTCCGGTGAACAGGTCAGGATTCCATAGCCCCAGGCAGAACAGTTGAAACTGGAGCAGCAGCAAGGCCAGGTGGACTGGGGACAGCAAGGAGTCATCGTGCCAGGTAGTCCTGAGGCATGGTCCTAGGGCTCAGGTCCTCCGAGAGAGAGAAAGAAAAAGATAAAGAGAGAATTAGAGAGAGCATACTTAAATTCACACAGGACACCGGATAAGACAGGAGAAGTACTCCAGATATAACAAACTGACCCTAGCCCCCCGACACATAAACTACTGCAGCATAAATACTGGAGGCTGAGACAGGAGGGGTCAGGAGACACTGTGGCCCCATCTGATGATACCCCCGGACAGGGCCAAACAGGAAGAATATAATCCCACCCACTTTGCCAAATCACAGCCCCCACGCCACTAGAGGGATATCTTCAACTACCAACTTACCATCCTGAGACAAGGCCGAGTATAGCCCACAAAGATCTCCGCCACTGCACAACCCAAGGGGGGGGTGTCAACCCAGACAGGGAGATCACATCAGTGACTCAACCCACCCCTCCTAGGGACGGCATGAAACAGCACCAGTAAGCCAGTGACTCAGCCCCTGTAATACGGTTAGAGGCAGAGAATCCCGGTGGAAAGAGGGGAACCGGCCAGGCAGAGACAGCAAGGGCGGTTCGTTGCTCCAGAGCCTTTCCGTTCACCTTCACACTCCTTCCGTTTCCCCTCCTAGGTACGGCATGAAAGAGCACCAGTAAGCCAGTGACTCAGCCCCTGTAATACGGTTAGAGGCAGAGAATCCCGGTGGAAAAAGGGGAACCGGCCAGGCAGAGACAGCAAGGGCGGTTCGTTGCTCCAGAGCCTTTCCATTCAACTTCACACTCCTGGGCCAGACTACACTCAATCATAGGACCTACTGAAGAGATGAGTCTTGAATAAAGACTTAAAGGTTGAGACCGAGTCTGCGTCTCTCACATGAGTAGGCAGACCATTCCATAAAAATGGAGCTCTACAGGAGAAAGCCCTGCCTACCTCCAGCTGTTTGCTTCGAAATTCTCGGGACAATTAGGAGGCCTGCGCCTTGTGACCGTAGCGTACGTGTGGGTATGTACGGCAGGACCAAATCAGAGTGATAGGTAGGAGCAAGCCCATGTAATGCTTTGTAGGTTAGCAGTAAAACCTTGAAATCAGCCCTTGCCTTGACAGGAAGCCAGTGTAGGGAGGCTAGCACTGGAGTAATATGATCAAATTTGTTGGTTCTAGTCAGGATTCTAGCAGCCGTATTTAGCACTAACTGAAGTTTATTTAGTGCTTTAACCGGAAAGTAAAGCATTGCAGTAGTCTAACCCAGAAGAAAAAGAAGCATGGATTAATTTTGGGGATTTTTGGACAGAAATGTTCTGATTTTTGCAATGTTATGTAAATGGAAAAAAGCTGTCCTTGAAACAGTCTTGATATGTTTGTCAAAAGAGATATCAGGGTCCAGAGTAACGCAGAGGTCCTTCACAGTTTTATTTGAGACGACTGTACAACCATTAAGATTAATTGTCAGATTCAACAGAAGATCTCTTTGATTTTTGGGACCTAGAACAAGCATCTCTGTTTTGTGAGAGTTTAAAAGTAGAAAGTTTGCAGCCATCTACTTCCTTATGTCTGAAACACAGGCTTCTAGCGAGGGCAATTTAGGGGCTTCACCAAGTTTTATTGAAATGTACAGCTGTGTCTCATCCGCATAGCAGTGAAAGTTAACATTATGTTTTCGAATGACATCCCCAAGAGGTAAAATACACTGCTCAAAAAAATAAAGGGAACACTAAAATAACACATCCTAGATCTGAATGAATTAAATATTCTTATTAAATACATTTTTCTTTACATAGTTGAATGTGCTGACAACAAAATCACACAAAAATGATCAATGGAAATCAAATTTATCAACCCATGGAGGTCTGGATTTGGAGTCACACTCAAAATTAAAGTGGAAAACCACACTACAGGCTGATCCAACTGATGTAATGTCTTTAACAACAAGTCAAAATGAGGCTCAGTAGTGTGTGTGGCCTCCACGTGCCTGTATGACCTCCCTACAACGCCTGGGCATGCTCCTGATGAGGTGGCG
Source organism: Oncorhynchus gorbuscha (assembly GCF_021184085.1). Classification (NCBI taxonomy): domain Eukaryota; kingdom Metazoa; phylum Chordata; class Actinopteri; order Salmoniformes; family Salmonidae; genus Oncorhynchus; species Oncorhynchus gorbuscha. The sequence goes on along the minus strand of NW_025746562.1, from coordinate 53,554 downwards.
GATGGTCTCCTGAGGGATCTCCTCCCAGACCTGGACTAAAGCATCCGCCAACTCCTGGACAGTCTGTGGTGCAACGTGGCGTTGGTGGATGGAGCGAGACGTGATGTCCCATATGTGATCAATTGGATTCAGGTCTGGGGAACGGGCGGGCCAGTCCATAGCATCAATGCCTTCCTCTTGCAGGAACTGCTGACACACTCCAGCCACATGAGGTCGAGCATTTTCTTGCATTAGGAGGAACCCAGGGCCAACCACACCATCATATGGTCTCACAAGGGGTCTGAGGATCTCATCTCAGTACCTAATGGCAGTCAGGCTACCTCTGGCGAGCACATTTTATTTATTTATTTTACCTTTATTTAACCAGGCAAGTCAGTTAAGAACATATTCTTATTTTCAATGACGGCCTAGGAACAGTGGGTTAACTGCCTGTTCAGGGGCAGAACGACAGATTTGTACCTTGTCAGCTCGGGGGTTTGAACTCGCAACCTTCCGGTTACTAGTCCAACGCTCTAACCACTAGGCTACGCTGCCGCCCCATGGAGGGCTGTGCGGCCCCCCAAAGAAATGTCACCCCACACCATGACTGACCCACCCACCACCAAACCGGTCATGCTGGAGGATGTTGCAGGCAGCAGAACGTTCTCCATGGCGTCTCCAGACTCTGTCACATCTGTCACATGTGCTCAGTGTGAACCTGCTTTCATCTGTGAAGAGCACAGGGCGCCAGTGGCGAATTTGCCAATCTTGGTTATCTCTGGCAAATGCCAAACGTCCTGCACAGTGTTGGGCTGTAAGCACAACCCCCACCTGTGGATGTCGGGCCCTCATACCACCCTCATGGAGTCTGTTTCTGACCGTTTGAGCAGACACATGCACATTTGTGGCCTGCTGGAGGTCATTTTGCAGGGCTCTGGCAGTGCTCCTCCTGCTCCTCCTTGCACAAAGGTGGAGGTAGCAGTCCTGCTGCTGGGTTGTTGCCCTCCTACGGCCTCCTCCACGTCTCCTGATGTACTGGCCTGTCTCCTGGTAGCGCCTCCATGCTCTGGACACTACGCTGACAGACACAGCAAACCTTCTTGCCACATCTCGCATTGATGTGCCATCCTGGATGAGCGGCACTACCTGAGACACTTGTGTGGGTTGTAGACTCCGTCTCATGCTACCACTAGAGTGAAAGCACCGCCAGCATTCAAAAGTGAACAAAACATCAGCCAGGAAACATAGGAACTGAGAAGTAGTCTGTGGTCCCCACCTGCAGAACCACTCCTTTATTGGGGGTGTCTTGCTAAATGCCTAGAAATTCCACCTGTTGTCTATTCCATTTGCACAACAGCATGTGAAATGTATTGTCAATCAGTGTTGCTTCCTAAGTGGACAGTTTGATTTCACAGAAGTGTGATTGATTTGGAGTTACATTGTGTTGTTTAAGTGTTCCCTTTATTTTTTAGAGCAGTGTATATAGTGAAAACAATAGTGGTCCTAAAACGGAACCTTGAGGAACACCGAAATGTACAGTTGAATTGTCAGAGTACAAACCATTCACAGAGACAAACTGATATCTTTCCAACAGTAAGATCTAAACCAGGCCAGAACTTGTCCATGTAGACCAATTTGGGTTTCCAATCTCTCCAAAAGAATGTGGTGATCGATGGTATCAAAAGCAGCACTAAGGTCTAGGAGCACGAAGACAGATGCAGAGTCTCGGTCTGATGCCATTAAAAGGTAATTTACCACCTTCACAAGTGCAGTCTCAGTGCTATTTTTTTTCACCTTTATTTAACCAGGTAGGCTAGTTGAGAACAAGTTATCATTTGCAACTGCGACCTGGCCAAGATAAAGCATAGCAGTGTGAACAGACAACACAGAGTTACACATGGAGTAAACAATAAACAAGTCAATAACACAGTAGAAAAAAGGGGAGTCTATATACATTGTGTGCAAAAGGCATGAGGAGGTAGGCAAATAATTACAATTTTGCAGATTAACACTGGAGTGATAAATGATCAGATGGTCATGTACACTCCAGATCATTTATCACTCCAGTGTTAATCTGCAAAATTGTAATTATTTGCCTACCTCCTCATGCCTTTTGCACACAATGTATATAGACTCCCCTTTTTTTCTACTTTGTTATTGACTTGTTAATTGTTTACTCCATGTGTAACTCTGTGTTGTCTTTTGCACACCAATATCTCTACCTGTATATTGGTGTGCAAAAGAGCAGAAAAGTAAATAAATAAAAACAGTATGGGGATGAGGTAGGTGAAAATGGGTGGGCTATTTACCAATAGACTATGTACAGCTGCAGCGATAGGTTAGCTGGTCAGATAGCAGATGTTTGAAGTTGGTGAGGGAGATAAAAGTCTCCAACTTCAGCGATTTTTGCAATTCGTTCCAGTCACAGGCAGCAGAGTACTGGAACGAAAGGCGGCCAAATGAGGTGTTGGCTCAGTGAGATACACCTGCTGGAGCGCGTGCTACGGATGGGTGTTGCCATCGTGACCAGTGAACTGAGATAAGGTGGAGCTTTACCTAGCATGGACTTGTAGATGACCTGGAGCCAGTGGGTCTGGCGACGAATATGTAGCGAGGGCCAGCCGACTAGAGCATACAAGTCGCAGTGGTGGGTGGTATAAGGTGCTTTAGTGACAAAACGGATGGCACTGTGATAAACTGCATCCAGTTTGCTGAGTAGAGTGTTGGAAGCAATTTTGTAGATGACATCGCTGAAGTCGAGGATCGGTAGGATAGTCAGTTTTACTAGGGTAAGTTTGGCGGCGTGAGTGAAGGAGGCTTTGTTGCAGAATAGAAAGCCGACTCTTGATTTGATTTTCGATTGGAGATGTTTGATATGAGTCTGGAAGGAGAGTTTACAGTCTAGCCAGACACCTAGGTACTTATAGATGTCCACATATTCAAGGTCAGAACCATTCAGGGTGGTGATGCTGGTCAGGCGTGCGGGTGCAGGCAGCGAACGGTTGAAAAGCATGCATTTGGTTTTACTAGCGTTTAAGAGCAGTTGGAGGCCACGGAAGGAGTGTTGTATGGCATTGAAGCTCGTTTGGAGGTTAGACAGCACAGTGTCCAAGGACGGGCCGGAAGTATATAGAATGGTGTCGTCTGCGTAGAGGTGGATCAGGGAATCGCCCGCAGCAAGAGCAACATGATGGGGTCTAAAACCAGACTGAAGCATTTCGTATGCATTGTTTTTCTTCAGGAAGGCAGTGAGTTGCTGCGCATCAGCTTTTTCTACAAATTTTGAGAGGAATGGAAGATTTGATATTGGCTGATAGTTTTTTATATTTTCTGGGTCAAGGTTTGGCTTTTTCAAGAGAGGCTTTATTACTACCACTTTTAGTGAGTTTGGTACACATCCGGTGGATAGAGAGCCGTTTATTATGTTCAACATAGGAGGGCCAAGCACAGGAAGCAGCTCTTTCAGTAGTTTAGTTGGAATAGGGTCCAGCTTGAAGGTTTAGAGGCCATGATTATTTTCATCATTGTGTCAAGAGATTTTATCCTAAAACACTTGAGTGTCTCTCTTGATCCTAGGTCCTGGCAGAGTTGTGCAGACTCAGGACAACTGAGCTGAAGGAATACGCAGATTTAAAGAGGAGTCCGTAATTTGCTTTCTAATAATCATGATCTTTTCCTCACAGAAGTTCATGAATGTATTATTGCTGAAGTGAAAGCCATCCTCACTTGGGGAATGCTGCTTTTTGTTAGCTTTGCGACAGTATCAAAAATACATTTAGGATTTTTCTTATTTTCCTCAATTAAGTTGGAAAAATAAGTTAATTGAGCAGCATTAAGGGCTCTTTGATACTGCATGGAACTGTCTTTCCAAGCTGTTCGGAAGACTTCCAGTTTGGTGTGGCGCCATTTCCATTCCAATTTTCTGGAAGCTTGCTTCAGAGCTCTGGTATTTTCTATATACCAGGGAGCTAGTTTCTTATTTGAAATGTTTTTAGTTTTTAGGGGTGCAAGCAACTGCATCTAGGGTATTGTGCAAGGTTAAATTGAGTTCCTCAGTTTGGTGGTTAACTGATTTTTGTCCTCTGACGTCCTTGGGTAGGCAGAGGGAGTCTGGAAGGGCATCAAGGAATCTTTGTGTTGTATGTGAATTTTGATGCATGACTTTTGATGCTCCTTGGTTGGGGTCTGAGCAGATTATTTGTTGCAATTGCAAATGTAATAAAATAGTGGTCCGATCTTCCAGGATTATGAGGAAAAACATTAAGATCCACAACATTTATTCCATGCGACAAAACTCACTGAGTCGATGATGGCTCCGAAAGCCTTTTGGAGTGGGTCTGTGGACTTTTCCATGTGAATATTAAAGTCACCAAAAATCTGAATATTATCTGCTATGACTACAAGGTCCGATAGGAATTCAGGGAACTCAATGAGGAACGCTGTATATGGCCCTGTTAATAGTAGTTATAAAAAGTGATTGAGTAGGCTACATCGATTTCATGACTAGAAGCTCAAAGGATGAAAACGTTTTTTTTTGTGAATTGATTTTTTTTTATCGTGAATGTTAGCAACACCTCCGCCTTTTGCGGGATGTACGGGGGATATGGTCACTAGTATAACCAGGAGGTGAGGCCTCATTAAACACAGTAAATTTATCAGGCTTAAGCCATGTTTCAGTCAGGCCAATCACATCAAGATTATGATCAGTGATTAGTTCATTGACTATAACTGCCTTTGAAGTAAGGGATCTAACATTAAGTAGCCCTACTTTGAGATGTGAGGTATCACAATCTCTTTCAATAATGGCAGGAATGGAGGAGGTCTTTATCCTAGTGAGATTGCTAAGGCGAACACCGCCATTGTTAGTTTTGCCCAACCCAGGTCGAGGCACAGACACGGTCTCAATGGAGATAGCTGACTCTGCTAGTGGCAGACTCCACTAAGCTAGTAGGCTGGCTAACAGCCTGCTGCCATGGCCTGCACCCTATATCATTGTGGAGTTAGAGGAGTTAGAGCCCTGTCTATGTTCATAGATGAGAGCACCCCTCCAGCTAGGATGGAGTCCGTCACTCCTCAGCAGGCCAGGCTTGGCCCTGTTTGTGGGTGAGTCCCAGAAAGAGGGCCAATTATCTACAAATTCTATCTTTTGGAAGGGGCAGAAAACAGTTTTCAACCAACGATTGAGTTGCAAGAGACTGCTGTAGAACTCATCACTCCACCTAACTGGGAGGGGGCCAGAGACAATTACTCGATGCCGACACATCTTTCTAGCTGATTTACACGCTGAAGATATGTTGTGCTTGGTGACCTCTGACTGTTTCATCCTAACATCGTTGGTGCAGACGTGGATAACAATATCTCTATATTCTATACACTCGCCAGTTTTAGCTTTAGCCAGCACCATCTTCAGATTAGCCTTAACGTCGGTAGCCCTGCCCCCTGGTAAATGATCGCTGGAGGATTCGTTTTAAGTCTAATACTGCGGGTAATGGAGTCGCCAATGACGAGGGTTTTCAATTTGTCAGAGCTAATGAGCTAATGGTGGGAATCTTCGGAGTCTCAGACCCCATAACGGGAGGAGTAGAGACAAGAGAAGGCTTGGCCTCAGACTCAGACTTTCTGCTTAATGGGGAAAACCTTTAGAGACGTTTTTGTGAGAAGAACCATTTTCAGGATCCGCCCTGGTCTCACAAACTGTTTCAGCTCAGCGGCCGTTAGTCACACAGGCTAATAGTTGGTGTCAATGGATGCAGAATAAATAGACCAATGCAATGTAGCTCAAACATACCATTTTTCAAATGGGTTGGAAGCACTAAATCACGGAAATGATAATGTGGGATTCAAGGCATTTTGAACAGATGTACCCCACCTCTATCTTCAGCACAGAGACGGCATCACAGCCAGTAAACCAGAGGGCACTGGATGGAGCAATGTCTAAATGTGCAGGGATTGAGGGTAAGGAATGTCCTATTGCCTCCTGGGGCAAGTGAACTGAGCAGTCACTCAAGTTAAGCCTGCTCTGAGGTAGCCTGAAAAATACTCCAGACTTGCTGATGGGTAGGTGCCTTTCAGACTTTAATGTAAATTCCTGATGTGCATGAAGCACGTGACCTATGTCCTGGGTTATCTTTGGGTCGTCTCCACTTCTGGCTTCACCATGCAATGCACACATTGAGAATAATTAGTAGTCGGCAAAAACATCCATCATTCTGTATGAACAAGGCATTTGAGAATGCAATCCTTGTCACAGCTCATCATCTCTCATATTACATCATGATCATAGCTCAATCTACCATCAGTGTCCAATAACTAGGCACTCAGTCAATGTTCCAATGTTCGTAGTTCAATGTTAGATGAGCAATCAGCATCCCATAACTACGCAGCATAATAGGCATCACATAACTAGTCATCAATCAATGTTCAAATAGTCCGGTCACAGACACAACATAAACATCTTACCTAAATGTACACTTTAAAACATTTCACTTGGAAAGAGTCCAGTGAGCTTCGATATGGCTGTAATTAAAATTGGGTAATTGTTCAGCTGACATGGAATACTCCATCAACCCAATGATTTCTGCTCAATGTAAAACAATATTGAATTTAAATATTGAAGTTTGCAAACAAAGAGAGTATAATTTGCTGAGACTGACAACTTTAGAAAACTCTGTTGGCTGAAAATACATGTCTCATTAACATATTTCCCAGTGTGCTACCACTGAAATAACAGCAAATTATTGTCAATGTTGATATCCCCAGTAGGGTTCAGTGATTCATTGTGGTTAAATGAAAAGCAACAGAGTTGGTTTCCTTCCCTGTTTCGGCAGCCTCCCTGAATCTCCATCCGACACTCTAAAATGTAGATGACTGTCTTTAGCAAATTCTCTTCTTACCAGTGATAAACAAATGATTCACCAGATGTGTCAGTTGTGTTAGAGCTGAACAAATGCCACTTATCAAAACAACATGGTTTTTGGTGCATATACAGTTGATAATTAACAAATAAAACAAGTAATACAGAGTACACAGTATATTGATTATTGATGTTTGTTATACTTCTTTTTTTGTACTATACATGGAACTAATATAAATTGTGAAAACGGGTTTACCCTGCCTACTCTTGTGAGATTGTTTTATCTGTTTATCTGGTCTGTGGCTACTTGGGGCAGATTTGATAGAGCCCACGTTCTTGTCTTGCATGGAGAAATAGTTCTAGTTCACAAATGTCTTAGTGTGTTTGGACCATGATAGTTTGTTGGTGATGTGGACACCAAGGAACTTGAAGCTCTCAACCTGCTCCACTACAGTCCTGTTGACAAGAATAGGGGCGTGCTCAGTCCTCCCTTTCCTGTTTTCCACAATCATCTTCTTTGTCTTGATCATGTTGAGGGAGAGGTTGTTGTCCTGGCACCTCCTCCCTATAGGCTGTCTCACTGTTGTGTCATCTGCAAACTTGATGATGGTGTTGGAGTTGTGCCTGGCACTGCAGTCATGAGTGAACAGGGAGTACAGGAGGGGACTGAGCACGCACCCTTGAGGGGTGCCCGTGTTGAGGATCAGCGTGATGGATGTTTTGTTACCTACCCTTAACAGCTGGGGGCGGCCCATCAGGAAGTCCAGGATCCAGTTGCAGAGGGAGGTGTTAATTGCCAGGTTCCTTAGCTAAGTGATGAGTTTGAGGGCACTATGGTGTTGAACGCTGAGCTGTCGTAAATTAATAGTATTCTCACATAGGTATTCCTTTTGTCCAGGTGGCAAAGGGCAGTACAATAGAGATTGCATCATCAGTATGACAATCTGAGTGGTTCTAGGGTTTCTGGGATATTGGTGTTGATGTGAGCCAGACGTGAGTGCTACGGGTTGGTAGTCATTTAGACAGGTTACCTTAGTGTTCTTGGGCACGGGGACTATGGGGGTCTGCTTGAAACATGTTGATATTACAGACTCAGTCAGGAACGGGTTGAAAAATGTCAGTGAAGACACTTGCCAGTTGATCAGCGCATGCTCGGAGTACACGTCCTTGGAATCCATCTGGCCCGGTGCCTTGTGAATGTTGACGTATTCAAAGGTCTTACTCACATCGGCTATGGAGTGACTGATCACACAGTCGTCCGGAACAGCTGATGCTCTCATGCATGTTTCAGTGTTACTTGCCCCGAAGCGAGCATAGAAGTAATTTAACTTGTCTGGTAGTGTTGTGTCACTGGGCAGCTCGCGGCTGTGCTTCCCTTTGTAGTCTGTAATCGTTTGCAAGCCCTGCAACATTCGATGAGCGTCGGAGCTGGTGTAGTACGATTCAATGTTAGTCCTGTATTGACGCTTTGCCTGTTTGATTGTTCGCTGGAGGGCATTGCAGGATTTCTTATAAGCTTCCGGGTTGGAATCCTGCTCCTTGAAAGCGGCAGCTCTACCCTTTAGCTCAGTGCGGATGTTGCTTGTAATCCAAAGCTTCTGGTTGGGATATGTACTGGTCACTGTGGGGACGACATCATCGATGCACTTATTGATGAAAACAGTGACTGATGTGGTATACTCCTTAAAGTGTTCATGCTTTTTTTTTAAACACTCAAACAAAATAACTTTTGAAAACAAAAGCGCATAGTTCTGTCAGGTACAGACGCGAAACAGAAAACAAGATCCCACAAAACCCAAACGGAAAATGACAACTTATATGTGATCCCCAATCAGAGACAACGATAGACAGCTGCCTCTGATTGGGAACCACACTCGGCCAAAACAAAGAAATAGAAAACATAGACTATCCCACCCGAGTCACACCCTGACCTAACCAAACATAGAGAACAATAGGGATCTCTAAGGTCAGGGCGTGACAAGAGGATGGAATTATGGTCAGATTTGCCAAATGGAGGGCGAGGGAGAGCTATGTACACGTCTCTGTGTGTGGAGTCAAGGTAGTTTTGCAATGGTCACCAGAGAAGCATATCTTTGTTTGAACTATGGCCCACGTCAACTCTGGCTGACTTCTTTACAATACAACTTTGTCCATTAGTTAGAGCGAACAACCAAAATATATGTCTTCTGCTCCGTACTCACCCCCCCAAAACAGCAGACATCACACATACAGTTGAGAGGAGCACAAGTTCAATCTGCAGTGCAGCACCCCTAGATAGAAGACATGTTGTGGGGTTATCGGGGACTTTGCTCAAGGTCCCAACATCAAGGGAATGTTTTGAGGATGTGAACCCAGCAGCCCTCCAGTTGTGAAATCAATTCCACCTGTTTATTCCAGCGACCAGCCCGGGATTCGAACAGGACACTTTTTGGGCCACAGGTCTAATTCCTTAGCCGCTGGCTACCTACCACAAGTACAGTATGTATTGTTGCCTGACTGGTTCCAGAGAAGAAGAAAAAAGGAGTAAACAGTTCTTCTACAGAAAGAGTTAATCTGACAAATGAAGACAAATGCTATGTGTACATACTGTATAAGGTTTTAGGGTGTAGTAGAACAATTTACATGCAGTGTCTGTCAGCAGCAGCCGAAAGAGAGATCCTCCGTCTCTGGTAGTTCTGGGTTACTGCCAGACTGTGCAAAACATACAGTAGAGGTGCGAAGGTAATATCACTGGGGAAGCCAGAAAAAAAGCCATATTACAACCTATGTTGTGATAGTTGAGTTGTTTGCTCTATAGCTTGTTAGTTCATATACCTTGACACGTGACATATATGCCTAAGGCAAAGACAGTAAGAATACACCGTGTGTCACGCACGTCGTCAGGGAAATGACCGAACCAAGGTGCAGCGTTGTGAGAGTACATTTCTTTTTATTTTGAATGTCTCCAACAAAAACAAGAAACAACAAAAATGAACGTGAAGCTTACTAGGGCTGTGCAGATGCACCGGAGACACAGTGCACAGAGCCAGCGCAGGATAATCTGGGCTGTAGAGACTCACTGGCGGCCAGATGCGCTGAGCCGGCACATTCCGTACTGGCTGGAAGCCCACCCTAGGCCGGCTGATGCGGGGAGCTGGAATGTAGCGCACTGGGCTGTGAATGTGCACTGGAGACACAGTGCGCTCCATTGCATAACACGGTGGCTGACCAGTACCACTCTCCCTACGGTAAGCACAAGGAGTTGGCTCAGGGTTCCAACCTGACTCAGCCAATCTCCTCGTGTGCCCCCCCCCCATATACACACACACAATGTTTTGGGGTGTTGGCTGTTGAATTTATTATGGATAAATGAATAAACAATATCCCCATTTAAAATAGAATTGTATGTAGGTAAACTTATACTTTGGTTTATAAGTGATTGACAATATGAGTTCATAAGAAGGGATTGTGTGACAGGACAAGGAGTAATAAAAGTTAATGAACACCATTCCAACTAGGCAGAAACAAATGGGTTAGGTACTGAGTAAACACATAATGTTGTTAGCCTATGGTTGACCCAACTGAAACTTAGCTCTGGGGTTTTTAGATAAGGCAGTGAGTGCATTCCTAGGTTTTCTGTCTAATAAAACTGACAGTTCAGTGGTGATCGATAATGTTGAGGGGTCAAAAGTCAATCTGGGAGTGTGTTAGTAAGTTAGAATGAACTTTTCACCTTACTTAGTCCCAGTCGAGAGGAGGGGATTCTGTTAAAGCAGTGAAATGACGTCATGATCTGTATATAAACTGATGCATGTGTTTAAGTGGTAGCGCGCTCCGAGAATAAATTATATTCCCTATTATTGAAAGACTGGTCTGCGTCTATTTTATGCAAACAAGAAATCTTACAAATTCTCATAAAATAGATTAAGGGCTTTCAATTGATGAAAGCACATTGGCATAATTAAATTATATTAATATTGGCCTCCCGGTCTTTAGTGCCAGCCGTGACCCTGTGTAATCCTGGGCCCTTTTACTCGCTGCCTCTGCCGTCCTCGCTGCTTCCACCTGCTCCCACGGCAAGAGATCCTTTCCCACCAGGATCTCCTCCCACGTCCAGGATCCTTTCCCATTCAGGATGTCCTCCCATGTCCAGAACTCCTTACCACACTGCTTGATCCGTTTGTGGTGGGTAGTTCTGTTACGCACGTTGTCAGGGAAATGTCCGGACCAAGGTGCAGCGTGGTGAGAGTACATTTCTTTTTATGTTATAAATGTCGCCAACAAACGCAAGCAACAACAAAAACGAACGTGAAGCTTACTAGGGCTATACAGGCCACTAACAAAGTCAACTACCCACAACTAAGTGGAAAAACAGGCTGCCTAAGTATGATTCCTAATCAGAGACAATGATAGACAGCTGTCCCTGATTGAGAACCATACCCAGCCAAAACATAGAAATAGAAAATATAGAAATAAAAAAACTAGAATCCCCACCCTAATCACACCCTGGCCTAACCAAAATTGAGAATAAAAGCCTCTCTATGGCCAGGGCGTGACACAGTGACAGAATAAATTGAACCACACCTTTTTTAGCAACCTCTGTCTGGTGAAGTCCACAAAGCATATTGCACGTAACAAACAGTGACATGACTTACAGTAGGAAGTAAATCTTTCTGACATTTCATGACCACTAAACAACTACTAACTTAGAACCACGTTACCGCAAGTATAACAAAATAAACAGGAGCTGCCTCCACTATTCCAGCACCATTTAATCTTCAACATTTTAACATCAAATCCCTTATGCTTAGTCTAAAACAGCGACAGCTAATATACCAAAATATATTTTTTAAACGATTTAGTCCAATCAATGTCCAATCAATCTCACTGTGTTCTTTGGGACCTTCAATGCTGCAGAAATGTGTTGGTATCCTTCCCTAGATCTGTGCCTCGCCACAATCCTGTCTCAGATCTCTACAGACAATTCCTTTGATATCATGGCTTGGTTTTTTCTCTGACATGCACTGTCAACTGTGGGACCAGATATAGACAGGTGTGTACCTTTCCAAATCAAGTCACATCAAGTGAATTTACAACAGGTGGATTATCAATGGAAACAGGATGCACCTGTACTCAAAATGAGTCTAGTATCAAATGGTCTGTATACTTGTGTAAATAAATATTAATAAATATATATATATAAATATTCTTATGGCTGCAATCCCGTTAACAGGATCGATATGACAACAGCCAGCGAAAGTGCAGGGCGCCAAATTCAAACAACAGAAATCTCATATTTAAAATTCCTCAAACATACAATTATTTTATACCATTTTAAAGGTAATCTTGTTGGTAATCCCACCACAGTGTCTGATTTCTAAAAGGCTTTACAGCAAAAGCAGCACAAACGATTATGTTAGGTAACCACCAAATCACTGAATAACACAGCCATTTTCCCAGCCAAAGACAGGAGTCACAAAAAGCAGAAAGTAGTAGCAGGCGTTTACTCTGGGCACCTCTGGGCACCTTATTCATCCAAGCTACTCAATACTGCCCCCAGCCATAAAAAAAATATTGCTTTGTCGTTATGGGGTATTGTGTGTGTAGATGTCGTTTTGTGCCGTCAAGAGCCAGGTGGTAGACAGCAGGTGGTAGACATCATGCTCTAGCTGGTCTGACCAGCATGGTCTAGCTGGTTTTGCTGGTGACAAGCCTTCACTGTATTTTGGAAACATACAAGCTTATAATGGTGATGCTGTTATACTGGTGACGAAGCTGGTCAAGCTGGTCTGACCACATCCAACAGTTTGGGTCGTATTTAGTGTTATTTCTAACCCTGGAAGTCATTCTGGATGCATATTGTGAGAACAAAAGTTCACAACATCCCTTTTCAAGCCAGCATGACGTGACTTGATTCTGGTGACTGGCTTATGTTGGTCACCATCAAAAACACACTGAAGTCTGGTCATCACAAAAAGACAACAAAGAGACCACGGAAACTAAGCAAAGGCTGGTCACCAGCATCCTCAACAGGCTCTTCCTGGTCTAGGCTGTTTTTCTCAGCAGAGGAGGCCACCATTTTTACACACGTGAATACTCTACACCTCAATTATTGATCACACAGCGCTTGTGATGTACTGTAGGTTGACATAGCAAACATACAGGCCTAAAGACAGTCTACACCTCCATTTTGTTGTGTTACAAAGTGGGCTTGAAATAGATTTAATTGTATTGTTTTTGTCATTGATCTACACAAAATAATCCATGAATACTCCATAATGTCAAAGTAAAAAAACAAATCTGAAATGTTTTACAAATTAATAACAATGAATTAACTACAATATAGTTGTTGCGTAAGTAGTGGAAGTAAAATGTGGCTTAACAAATCACATAAATGATATTGCCTCACTGTGTGAAATAATAGGGGGTTGACCCTTCCTCTGTCCCCCATACATACAGTGGTGGATTTAGGTATAGGCGACATGGGCAGCCGCCTAGGGCGGCATCCTGCTGGGGGCGGCACGGGGCGCCCGCACAAAAAACAAAAACAATCATATTCGGAATGGTGAAATTTGCTCAATGGTTTTCTATCGCTCATTTTCAAGTCACTTAACTTTGTCAGAGTGGGTTCACTGATTCTAGTTTGTGAGCTAGGCAGGCTACTTCCTGGGAAGGTAAACCTCTCAGAAGTAGGAGATGGGAGGGGGGGGTTGACCTCTGGTCTCCCCACTGGAAGCCCGTGGTAGGCAGAGTTGGGGAATCTATCAAATAGCGCACCTCTAACTTTGTACAGTACTAATGCAATTAGTGGTGACATTTAGTTTGTGTGTTTCTTGTTTGAAGTGCAATAATCCGGTTCTCTTCTTTATAAGTGTGTTATTCTATATATGTATTTGGTGTGATACAGGATTTGTGAAATTTAGCTTTATTTGTGTGTTTTTTGTTAGAAATAGGTTAATAGTGTAACAATTCAAGTCTCTTTTGTATTTGTATTTATACACTACAATTTGTTTCTATTGGTCTTTGCTACTTATTTTTGAAATGTATAGTTTTAAATGTTATGTTTATTTGTTTGTGTTGTTCCAAATGTCTGAATAAAAATGACAGTTAAAAAAAAGAGACAAGGACAAAATAAAATGTAAACACAGAAAACATGAGAAGAACAAAGGAATGATCTTTGTCATCAGGTGACAATAACACAACCCTTCTGTAACGGTTCTCTTCTATCTCCTCCTCTGACGAAGAGGTGGAACAAGGATCGGACCAAAATGCAGCATGGATAATTCGAACTGTTCGCTGCTCTGGCTCCCCAATGGTGGAACAAACTCCCTCACGACGCCAGGACAGCGGAGTCAATCACCACCTTCCGGAGACACCTGAAACCCCACCTCTTTAAGGAATACCTAGGATAGGATAAAGTAATCCTTCTCACCCCCCCCTTAAAATATTTAGATGCACTATTGTAAAGTGGTTGTTCCACTGGATGTCATAAGGTGAATGCACCAATTTGTAAGTCGCTCTGGATAAGAGCGTCTGCTAAATGACTTAAATGTAAATGTAAATGAATAAACACTAACAATACAAAACAATAACCGGACCGTGAAAACCTATACAGTCTATCTTGTGATAACAAAGACAGGAACATCCACCCACAAAACACTCAAAGAATATGGCTGCCTCAATATGGTTCCCAATCAGAGACAATGAAAATCACCTGCCTCTGATTAAGAACCGCCTCAAGGCAACCATAGACTTTCCTAGACAACCCTACTCAGCCACAATCCCAATACCTACTAAAACCCCAATACAAAAACAAACCACAAAATAAACCCATGTCACACCCTGGCCTGACCAAATAAATGAAGACAAACATACATACTTCGACCAGGGCGTGACACCTTCTCTCTGATGGACACCGGACACCCTCAAGTCTTTGTTAAACAGGTGGAACAGGAAGCCATCATTGGTTAAAGGTATGTGCAGGGCTATAAAAGCTCAAAGTCTTGCAAGGGGACAATTGAAGTCTGGTGTACAACCAATCGTATACTGTAGATCTACAGAGACATCATGAGAGTCACTGCAGCCGTCCTATTGGTCCTCTGTCTCCTGACCATCAGTCATGGTAAGTAACCATCATCTGAAACATGCTTGATCAACTTGAAATTGATCATCAAGTTCACTCCATAATGTCATCCTCCTTGTTGTCTGTGTGCTCGACTCATGTCTTTGTCTCCAAAGCCTGGGACTGTCAGGAGGTAGTAAACATCAAGAATCTGATGCAGATTGATGCAGGACTGGGGCAAGTGGTTGCTACGGACACAAGTCAAATCCCCTACTACCTGGTAGGTGATAAATGGATCCGCCTGCCTGGTTCCCTGAAGCATATCACTGTAGGACCAGCAGGGATCTGGGGTGTCAACAAGGACTATGCAATCTACAAGTATGTAGCCGGTAACTGGGTGCAAGCTGCAGGTTAGTGGAGAGAATTACTCAATATTTATCCAGATGACACCTTGTTTTCAGCTTTCCTGATATCATCAGGCTGTTGAAAACATTTTAAATTGTAAACTTGTAGGTCATTTGGCAGTACTCACAGATATGTGCTCCTTATTTGCTTGTCCGTCTGTCTGTCTGTCTTTGTGGTCTTCAGGCCTTCTGAAACAGTTGGATGCTGGAGGTGAACAGTTTATTGCGGGGGCCAACATGGACGATACTCCATTCTGTCTGACACGTAGTGCCACAGTTGGCTACAAGGGTTCAGGCTCACCTCTTCCATGGACAGGATTGCCAGGAGCTGTGAAGTACTACAGCTGTGGACCCTTTGGGTGCTGGGCAGTCAACAAGAATGATGATATCTTCTTAATGAGTGTAAGATCTGGGAAAGAGTGTGAGAGCTGGAGTAGAGTAGTAGAGGATGGAGAGTGTCAGTTATTCTAAAACTGTTTCATATTATATCTGTTGTAATTGTCCTAAAACACTGATTGAATCTGTTTGTTTCCAGCTGAATCAAGACTGTCAAAACAACGGGTGGAGTCACATTGACGGCAAGCTTTCCATGATTGAGGTGGCAACTGATGGTGGTGTCTTTGGGGTCAACTCTGTAGGCCAAGTTTATACCAGGTAAGGTTACTACTGAACTATGTGTATAATAATGGCATACTTTAAATTATAATTATTATCCTTACTGTACATGCTTTGTGAAGCTCTTTACACAACAACTAAAATACTGTAGATACATAAATAAAATCAGTCAAATATAATCAGATCTAAACTTATAGGACTTATAAAGAAATGTGTAGACATTGTAAGATGAAGTATGTAAAAGTGGGATGTCCTGTGAAGCTACAGTTTGGGATAAAAACAACAACTTCCCAGACACCCCACCACTTGTTTTGGTAAACAGCTGAGGAATGTAGTTAGAGAAATGTAGCCACTCAAATTCATACATGGAGCTACAGATGCAAAGACAGATCAATTATTTGTTTTTTTTTAAATGTAACATGTTTTTTAAAGCTCTACATTGTTTGTTTACAAACAATTGAGGAAAAGCTTACATTTTA
Organism: Oncorhynchus gorbuscha; assembly: GCF_021184085.1. NCBI lineage: Eukaryota > Metazoa > Chordata > Actinopteri > Salmoniformes > Salmonidae > Oncorhynchus > Oncorhynchus gorbuscha. Next base: position 37,183 of record NW_025746562.1, on the reverse strand, counting down.
GCTTCTGATGTGGTTGAATAAAGCTCAAGAGGCAGAAGTTATATTTTTCAAAAATCTATGGTTATATTCAATTATTACAGTCCAAAAATGGATGTACTTAAAATAATGGATAAGCTTTAAAACATGAACCTCAACCCTTTCTTCAACACAGAAACGGCATCACAGCCAGTAAACCAGAGGGCACCGGATGGAGCAATATCCCAATGTCCATGCACATGGGCCACGTGACCTATGACATTTACATTTACATTTAAGTCATTTAGCAGACGCTCTTATCCAGAGCGACTTACAAATTGGTGCATTCACCTTATGACATCCAGTGGGACAGTCACTTAACAATAGTGCATCTAAAACTTAGGGGGGGTGGGGTGAGAGGGATTACTTAACCTATCCTAGGTATTCCTTAAAGAGGTGGGGTTTCAGGTGTCTCCGGAAGGTGGTGATTGACTCCGCTGTCCTGGCGTCGTGAGGGAGTTTGTTCCACCATTGGGGGGCCAGGGCAGCGAACAGTTTTGACTGGGCTGAGCGGGAGCTGTACTTCCTCAGTGGTAGGGAGGCGAGCAGGCCAGAGGTGGATGAACGCAGTGCCCTTGTTTGGGTGTAGGGCCTGATCAGAGCCTGGAGGTACTGAGGTGCCGTTCCCCTCACAGCTCCGTAGGCAAGCACCATGGTCTTGTAGCGGATGCGAGCTTCAACTGGAAGCCAGTGGAGAGAACGGAGGAGCGGGGTGACGTGAGAGAACTTGGGAAGGTTGAACACCAGACGGGCCGTCTTGACCTGGGCCGTCTTTGGGTCATCTCCAAGTCTGGAGTCACCATGGTGTGCACACCTTAGCCTCTCCTCTGCGTCTAAATGCCGTTCGGGATCTGTCTAAAGTTCACTTGCTAACTCATTGATCTCTCTTTCTGGAACAGCCTTCTGCTTGAGAATGCCCAACATTAGTTGTAAGGAATCCTTCATTCTAAAACCTACTACTAACTATACTTTTCAGTACTTTATCTCTGTCAATAGTAATCACTGAATTTAATGATCTTGCTTCAGAGGTTATTCATTGAGATGGATGGAATCCTTTTTAATGCTTATTATCTCATTATATAACCATTTCCCGCAAAAAAAATAAAGCATTCAGTTTGAGGCTATTGTAATTTCCGTGTCTCTTTTTTTCATATTGAACAGGGGGATTTTTGTTTGCTCTGCCAGTGACGATTTTAGCATGTACATCTTGGTGCGGGAAACTCAACAAATTGTTTGAGATACATTCCAGCAAAGCCACTACACAACACAACCTTAAACCAGTGGTGGAAAAAGTACTTCATTGTCATACTTGAGTAAAAGTAAAGATGCCTTAATAGGAAATGACTCAAGTGAAAGTCACCAAGTAAAATACTACTTGATTAAAAGTAATACAAGTAAATAGAATAGCTAAAATATAGATAAGTATCAAAAGTAAAAGTAAAACTTCCTTATTTTAAGTAAACCAGACGACACAATAAAAAAAATGTACAGATCGCTAGGGGCATACTCTAACACTCAGACAACATTTATAAACAATGCATGTGTGTTTAATGAGTCTACCAGATCAGAGGCAGTAAGGATGACCAGGGATGTTCTCTGATAAGGGTGTGAATCGAACCATTTACTTTTGGGTGCCAGAGAATATGTATGGAGTAAAAAGTACTTTTTTTTTTTTTATGAATGTAGTGAAGTAAAAGTACAAGTTGGCAAAAATATAAATTGTAAAGTACAGATAGGGGCGGCAGGGTAGCCTTGTAGTTAAGAGTGTTGGACTAGAACCGGAAGGTTGCAAGTTCAAACACCCGAGCTGACAAGGTACAAATCTGTCGTTCTGCCCCTGAACAGGCAGTTAACCCACTGTTCCTAGGCCGTCATTGAAAATAAGAATTTGTTAACTGACTTGCCTGGTTAAATAAAGGTAAAATAAATACCAAAAAAAATGACTTAGAAGTACATTAAAGTATTTTTACTTAAGTACTTTACACCACTGCATTAAACAATCCTGCACTATTGTAAAGTGACTGTTCTACTGGATGTCATAAGGTGAATGCACCAATTTGTAAGTCGCTCTGGATAAGAGCGTCTGCTAAATGACTTAAATGTAATGTAATCCATTAATTGCAGTATAAGAGTGACACAGTGCCCACATACCGTTAGGGCCTACATAAAGCTATGCAGACAGCAGAGCTTTCCTTTCTGCACCATGGAGTGAATCCTTACCACCAATACACCTGACTATCAGCGGAGCCTGGCAACCTGGTCTCAGAGTAATTAGTATTCTGTATGTAAATCCGAGACCACTATTTAGTATGATATGTTACATTTCGTATTTCGTATTCATTTGTGGATGTCCATTACCATTTTCATACGATATGTTACGAATTATCATTTGTATTATATGTTACGAACTTGCAAAGCGTACATTATGTTACATATTCTGGTTAGCTGGCTAACGTTAGCTTGACAGCTAATGTTAGATAGGCTAGGTTAGGGATTAAGTTTAGGAGTTAGGTTAAAGGGTTAAGGTTAGGGGAAGGGTTAGCTAACATGTTAAGTAGTTGTGAAGTTCCTAATAAATAGTAAATAGTTGCAGTAGCTAATTAGCTAAATTGCTAAAGCTAGCCGTGATGAGATTCAAACGCGTTATACACCCACCCATCCACCCAGACTTAAGTAATCATGTGTCAAACCAAACCTAACATATCATACTAATTTGAGTGTCCCAGACTTACGTTTATGAGACCAGGCTGTGCATCATCTGGCAGCAATACAGTTAATTTGGCATAATTCACTGCATTTTATAAAAACAGCTGTATGGCAGACTTGCTTAAATAAATATGGTTTCTACGGATTCCTTGTGGATTTGTGTAACTCGATAATCACATTCTGCGTCAATAATAGTGAATGCCTGTTATGCACGTGAGTGAGGACCCAAAAGCGGTTTAACAAATACAGAGTCCTTTAATGTCAAAACACAGGGAAGACATAGATCCTCTTCAGATGTATATAATGGCAAAATAGACAACCCGCAGAGAGGGCGACAAATGAATCATAAAGTCCTTCTGATATTTACAGAAGAGTCCCCTTCTTAGCAGCAGAGGAGAATAGCTGGGTGAGAGTCTCCTTCTTAGCAGCAGAGGAGAATAGCTGGGTTAGAGTCCCCTTCTTAGCAGCAGAGGAGAATAGCTGGGTGAGCGGCGACAGACTGCTGGTCTCTCTGGGTAGGCGTGGGTCGTAGAGGACAGAGGTACCTGATCACACGTAGCATCAGATGAACAGGCAGATTCCGACAGGACGGGACAAGGGTGAAGCAAACGAGACGATAGTTTGGTTCTGGCATGAGAAACTCAAACGAGAATCTGACAAAGACAGAAGCAGGAACAGAGAGAGAAATAGAGACCTAATCAGAGGGAAAAAGGGAACAGGTGGGAAAAGGGTGAACGAGGTAGTTAGAGAACATGAGGAACAGCTGGGGGAAGGAGAGGAAGAGAAGTTAACCTAATACGACCAGCAGACGGAGACGGAGTGAAGAGAAAGAACAGGAACAAGACATAATATGACAATACATGACAATACCGACATGAGTTTAGACTTTTGAACCATACACAAACATTATTACATTTATGTTCAGTAAATTCATAATGTTTGTTCTGATCATTAGCAAACGATCTGCGACGAGGTAGGCCTATTCCTTTAGTACTTTCAAAATGGACACCGCCAGAAATTCAGATGTTATTTCAGATAAATTCAGCAATGTAATGAGTCCTTAACTTCACTCTTCTTTAAATCACCACAGACAGACAGACACAGAGAGAGAGAGAGTTATATGGAGCTACGGATGTTCCTAGGCTGTCATTGAAAATAAGAATTTGTTCTTAACTGACTTGCCTGGTTAAATAAAGGTAAAATAAATTAAAAATAAAATTGGCGTCGGCCAGTGCTTACTAGGGTGTAGCGTACCATGTAGGCCATCAAAGGAAATGTATAAATAATGTGTTAGAGCCACCGTTTGTAAAACAGTCTGTTGTGTCATACATTTTATCTCCTGCCTGTAGGCTACAGAAAAGGCTACATACTATTTCTACCATATACTATATCCAGGTACGGGATCAAGCGCGTGAACCAACATTTTTTATGAGCTTAATCATAGAATTACATCTACAGTCTCTAAGGATCTCTATGGGCCTGGTCAAAAACATTTTTTAGTTCACTTATATGTTTAACAAATATGTTACCTTTTACTGTGGAACAAACACAATGTTTTCATCTGATTGTCAAACTATAATTTCAAAGGGCTCCTTCATAGGCCACCTGCACATGTTTATCCACTTGCAAGATATTTCCAGCTTCCAAATAGTGGTGAGTGGAAAGAGACATCTTTTTCACAAAACACCAAAAAGTTTAATGTCAAATTTGGCTACTGTCACCAGGGAAGAATTTATACATCCACTGCTGTTGCCGTGCGTTTCGGGTCAGCCACTCATCTCTGCCTTGGCAAAATGTCAATGTTCTAGTTGAACCACATCGTATTTGAGTGTAGGCTATACCATTATTTTTCAAGTTCATTCGCCATTCATTTGTCATGTCTCTAACATGCGGTATAATTTATTTTGGTGGAGCGTCACAGCGATGCCAACAGAGGGGCCGCTGGGAATGAACATGCAAAATATTTTGTACCCCTGCCTTATCACAGGGCGACATCAGTGCTCACCTAAAAAGCCCATGTGCCACTGGTTGAGAGCAATTGTAATGGTTTTTGGGCAGAATTACATGAGGTTTTTTTTTCACCCCTATGTGTAGTTAAAAGGCAAATCTGAGTGTGAGCAGCTCATTTACATTTTCAGGCAAGTGATCCAATCTTCAGTTAACCAAAAAATACTCCTGACTTGCCCGATGGGCAGGTGCCTTTCAGACTTTAATGTCAATCCCTGATGAGCATGAAGCACGTGACCTACGACCTGGGTCGTCTTTGGGTCGTCTCCAGTCGGTTTCACCATGCAGTGCACACATTGAGAATAAATAGTAGTGGGCAGAAACATCCATCATTCTGTATGAACAAGGCATTTGAGAATGCAATCCTTGTCACAGCTCATCATCTCTCATAATACATCATGATCATAGCTCAATCTACCATCAGTGTCCAATAACTAGGCACTCAGTCAATGTTCCAATGTTCGTAGTTCAATGTTAGATGAGCAATCAGCATCCCATAACTACGCAGAATAATAGGCATCCCATAACTAGTCATTAATCAATGTTCAAATAGTTCAGTCACAGACACGACATAAACATCTTACCTAAATGTACACTTTAAAACATTTCACTTGGGAAAAGTCCAGTGAGCTTCGATATGGCTGTAATTAAAATTGAGTAATTGTTCAGCTGACATGGAATACTCCATCAACCCAATGATTTCTGCTCAATGTAAAACTATTTTGAACTTAAATATTGAAGTTTGCAAACAGAGTATAATTTGCTGAGACTGACAACTTTAGAAAACTCTGTTGGCTGAAAATACATGTCTCATTAACATATTTCCCAGTGTGCTACCACTGAAATAACAGCAAATTATTGTCAATGTTGATATCCCCTGTAGGGTTCAATGATTCATTGTGGTTAAATGAAAAGCAACAGAGTTGGTTTCCTTCCCTGTTTCGGCAGCCTCCCTGAATCTCCATCCGACACTCTAAAATGTAGATGACTGTCTTTAGCAAATTCTCTTCTTACCAGTGATAAACAAATGATTCACCAGATGTGTCAGTTGTGTTAGAGCTGAACAAATGCCAATTATCAAAACAACATGGTTTTTGGCGCATATACAGTTGATAATGTGTTAGTTAACAAATAAAACAAGTAATCAGAGTACATTAACTTATCAACGGATCACAAACTGTTTCTGCATATTGATTATTGATGTTTTTTATACTTCTTTTTTGTACTATACATGGAACTAATATAAATTGTGAGGGTTTACCCTGCCTACTCTTGTGAGATTGTTTTATCTGTTTATCTGGTCTGTGGCTACTTGGGGCAGATTTGATAGAGCCCACGTTCTTGTCTTGCATGGAGAAATAATTCTAGTTCACAAATGTCTTAGTGTGTTTGGACCATGATAGTTTGTTGGTGATGTGGACACCAAGGAACTTGAAGCTCTCAACCTGCTCCACTACAGCCCTGTCGACGAGAATAGGGGCGTGCTCAGTCCTCCCTTTCCTGTTGTCCACAATCATCTTCTTTGTCTTTATCATGTTGAGGGAGAGGCTGTTGTCCTGGCACCTCCTCCCTATAGGCTGTCGTACTGTTGTGTCATCTGCAAATCTAATGATGGTGTTGGAGTTGTGCCTGGCACTGCAGTCCTGAGTGAACAGGGAGTACAGGAGGGGACTGAGCACGCACCCTTGAGGGGCGCCCGTGTTGAGGATCAGCGTGACATATGTTTTGTTACCTACCTTTAACACCTGGGGGCGGCCCATCAGGAAGTCCAGGATCCAGTTACAGAGGGAGGTGTTAATTGCCAGGTTCCTTAGCTAAGTTATGAGCTTTGAGGGCACTATGGTGTTGAAGGCTGAGCTGTCGTAAATGAATAGCATTCTCACATAGGTATTCCGTTTGTGCAGGTGGCAAAGGGCAGTACAATAGAGATTGCATCATCAGTATGAAAATCTGAGTGGTTCTAGGGTTTCTGGGATAATGGTGTTGATGTGAGCCAGACGTGAGTGCTACGGGTTGGTAGTCATTTAGACAGGTTACCTTAGTGTTCTTGGGCACAGGGACTATGGGATTCTGCTTGAAACATGTTGATATTACAGACTCAGTCAGGAAAGGGTTGAAAATGTCAGTGAAGACACTTGCCAGTTGATCAGCGCATGCTCGGAGTACACGTCCTTGCAATCCATCTGGCCCGGTGCCTTGTGAATGTTGACATATTTAAAGGTCTTACTCACATCGGCTATGGAGTGAGTGATCACACAGTCATCCGGAACAGCTGATGCTCTCATGCATGTTTCAGTGTTACAGTGCTTCCCTTTGTAGTCTGTAATAGTTTGCAAGCCCTGCAACATTCGACGAGCTGGTGTAGTACGATTCAATGTTAGTCCTGTATTGACGCTTTGCCTGTTTGATTGTGCGCTGGAGGGCATTGCAGGATTTCTTATAAGCTTCCGGGTTGGAATCCTGCTCCTTGAAAGCGGCAGCTCTACCCTTTAGCTCAGTGCGGATGTTGCCTGTAATCCAAAGCTTCTGGTTGGAATATGTACTAGTCACTGTGGGGACGACATCATCGATGCACTTATTGATGAAAACAGTGACTGATGTGGTATACTCCTCAAAGTGTTCATGATTTTTATTTTCAAAACAACACTCAAACAAAATAACTTTTGAAAACAAAAGCATCTAGTTCTGTCAGGTACAGAAGCGAAACAGAAAACAAGATCCCACAAAAACCAAACGGAAAATGACAACTTATATGTGATCCCCAATCAGAGACAACGATAGACAGCTGCCTCTGATTTGGAACCACACTCGGCCAAAACAAAGAAATAGAAAACATAGACTTTCCACCCGAGCCACACCCTGACCTAACCAAACATAGAGAATAATTGGGATCTCTAAGGTCAGGGCATGACGAGAGGATGGAATTATGGTCAGATTTGCCAAATGGAGGGCGGGGGAGAGCTATGTACACGTCTCTGTGTGTGGAGTAAAGATAGTTTTGCAATGGTCGCCAGGGAAGCATACATTTGTTTTTACTATGGCCCACGTCAACTCTGGCTGACTTCTTTACAATACAACTTTGTCCATTAGTTAGAGCGAACAACCAAAATATGTCTTCTGCTCCGTACTCACCCCCCCAAACAGCAGACATCACACATACAGTTGAGAGGAGCACAAGTTCAATCTGTAGTGCAGCACCCCTGGATAGAAAACATGTTGTGGGGTTATCGGGGACTTTGCTCAAGGTCCCAACATCAAGGGAATGTTTTGAGGATGTGAACCCAGCAGCCCTTCAGTTGTGAAATCAATTCCGCCTGTTTATTCCAGCGGCCAGCCCGGGATTCGAACAGGACACTTTTTGGGCCACAGGTCTAATTCCTTAGCCACTGGCTACCTACCACAAGTACAGTATGTATTGTTGCCTGACTGGTTCCAGAGAAGAAGAAAAAGGAGTAAACAGTTATTCTACAGAAAGAGTTAATCTGACAAATGAAGACAAATGCTATGTGTACATACTGTATAAGGTTTTAGGGTGTAGTAGAACAATTTACATGCAGTGTCTGTCAGCAGCAGCCGAAAGAGAGATCCTCTGTCTCTGGTAGTTCTGGGTTACTGCCAGACTGAGCAAAACATACAGTAGAGGTGCGAAGGTAATATCACTGGGGAAGCCAGAAAAAAAGCCATATTACAACCTATGTTGTCATAGTTGTGATAGGGGCGGCAGGGTAGCCTAGAGCGTTGGGCTAGTCACCGAAAGGTTGTAAGTTCAAATCCCGAGCTGACAAAGGTACAAATCTGTCGTTCTGCCCCAGAACAAGGCAGTTAATCCACTGTTCCTAGGCTGTCATTGAAAAAAAGAATTTGTTCTTAACTGACTTGCCTAGTTAAAAAAGGTAAAATAAATATATTTAAAAAATAGTTGTTTGAGTTGTATAACCTGTTAGTTCATATGCCTTGCGACCCTGATATATATGCCTAAGGCTGAGGCAATAAGAATACACTGTGACAAAATAAATTCAACCACACCTTTGTTCATCTTGAAACCAGATAGCAATCTCTGTCCACAAAGCATATTGCATCTAACAAACATTGACACGACAAACAGCATGGTCAAGGAAGTTCATTTGTCTGACATTTTGTCTGACATTTAATGACCACTAAACAACTATTGATTTAGAACCACGTTACCGCAAGTATGAAAAAATAAACAGGAGCTGCCTCCACTATTCCAGCACCATTTAATCTTCAACATTTTAACATCAAATACCCTATGCTTAGTCTAATACAGCGACAGCTAATATACCAAAATATATCAAAAACGATTTAGTCCAATCAATGTCCAATCAATGTAATCTCACTGTGTTCTTTGGGACCTTCAATGCTGCAGAAATGTGTTGGTATCCTTCCCTAGATCTGTGCCTCACCACAATCCTGTCTCAGATCTCTACAGACAATTCCTTTGATATCATGGCTTGGTTTTTTCTCTGACATGCACTGTCAACTGTGGGACCTGATATAGACAGTTTAACTTTCTAGATCATGTCCAATCAATTGAATTCACAACAGGTGAATGATCAATGAAAACAGGAAGCACCTGAGCTCAAAATGAGTCTCATATCAAAGGGACTGATGTGTAAATAAGGTATTTCTGTTTTATATATTCAACAAATGTAACAAAATCTTGCTTTGTCGCTATGGGGTATTGTGTGTGTAGATGTCGTTTTGTGCAGTCTGCTTTACATAATATAAGGAATGCAAAATGATTTATACTTTTCATTTTGATATTGTATTTAGACTATTTAGACTATTTTAAGGACTATTTTACTGGGTGACTTTCACTTGTAGGTGTGGACTCATCTAGTGGGCTGGATACTTGACTTTTTTACCATCAGAAGCCAGAGGTTGAGGGGAAATGGGTGCCTGTCAGGGGAGCTGGCATCATCAACAGGCTCACCTCTGGGACTTCCTCTCACCACTCCAATATATCCTGTATATTCTGTCGTAGCCACTACACTCAGAAAAAAGGGTTCCAAAAGGGTTGTTTGGCTGTCCCCATAGAATAACCCCCTTTGATTCAAGGTAGAACCCTTTTTGGTTCCAGATAGAACCTTTTTGGGTACTGTCATGTTTTGTCTTAGATTGTCTTGTCATTTTGCTTTTCCCTCTGTTCATTTTCCCCCTGCTGGTCTTTTTAGGTTCGTTCCCCTTTTTCTCTCTCCCTTCCTCTCTCTCTTCTCTCTATCGTTCCGTTCCTGCTCCCAGCTGTTCCTATTCCCCTAATCAATCATTTAGTCTTCCCACACCTGTTCCCGATCCTTTTCCCTGATTAGAGTCCCTATTTCTCTCCTTGTTTTCCGTTCCTGCCCTGTCGGATCCTTGTCTATTGTTCACCGTGCTGTGTCTATGTATCGCCCTGTCGTGTCGTGTTTCCCTCAGATGCTGCGTGGTGAGCAGGTGTCTGAGTCTGCTACGTTCAAGTGCCTTCCCGAGGCAACCTGCAGTTCTTGATCAAGTCTCCAGTCTGTTCTCGTCATTACGAGTAGAATTATGCCTTTTGATTGTAAAGTTACTTTACTGGATTAAAGACTCTGTTTTCGCTAAGTCGCTTTTGGGTCCTCATTCACCTGCATAACAGGTACCATGTTGGACCTCCCAAAAGAGTTCTACCTGGAACCGAAAAGGGTTCTTCAAAGGGTTTTCCTTTTGGGACAGCCGAAGAACCCTTTTCGGTTCTAAATCTCACCTTTTTTTCAAAGAGTGTTCGAGAATGTAGTTTGTGGACGACTCAGTAATAGTCCTTCATGCAGTTAAAACTGCTAATGATTTTGTACATTGATGCGACAGTATATTCTTACAACTGAATGTGACAAACACTAAAGATATGTGTATTGATTTCAGGCATTAACCCCATACCCCTCAGAACACTATCATCAAGAGCCTGGTGGTAGACAGCAGGTGGTATACATTATGCTCTAGCTGGTCTGACCAGCATGGTCTAGCTGGTTTTGCTGGTGACAAGCCTTCAGTGTATTTTGGACAATGGTGACAAGCCTTCACTGTGTTTTCGACACAGGTGACAAACCTTCACTGTGTTTTGGACACATACAAGCTTATAATGGTGATGCTGTTATACTGGTGACGAAGCTGGTCAAGCTGGTCTGATCACATCCAACAGTTTGGGTCGTATTTAGTGATATTTCTAACCCTGGAAGTCATTCTGGATGCATATTGTGTGAGAAGAAAAGTTCAAAATGGTTTATATCCCCACTCTGGGTAGATTCTGATAGGTATTAAACATCCATTTTCAAGCCAGCATGACGTGACTTGATTCTGGTGACTGGCTTATGTTGGTCACCATCAAAAACACACTGAAGTCTGGTCATCACAAAAAGATAACAAAGAGACCACGGAAACTAAGCAAAGGCTGGTCACCAGCATCCTCAACAGGCTCTTCCTGGTCTAGGCTGTTTTTCTCAGCAGAGGAGGCCATCTTCTTTACCCATGTGAATACTATTACCATCATGGTATGGGTATGCTTGACATTGGCAAAGACTGGGGAGTTTTTCAGGATGAAAAGAAACAGGATGAAGCTAAGTACAGGAAAAATCATAGAGGACAACCTGATCAGTCTGCTTCACACCAGACACCGGGAGAGGAATTCACCTTTCAGCAGGACTAAGACAAATCTACACTGATTGGTTACTGTCACGGTCATCAAAATGAGGAGACCAAGGAGCAGCGTGGTAAGTGAACATAACTCTTTAATTAAAGAGAGAACACTGAACAGAACTAAATAACAAAACGAACCGTGATACAATATGGCTAGTGCAGAACAGGCAACTAAACCTAGAATAATAACCTACAAAATACCCAGGGAATATGGCTAGTGCAGAACAGGCAACTAAACATAGAATAACAACCTACAAAATACCCAGGGAATATGGCTAGTGCAGAACAGGCAACTAAACATAGAATAACAACCTACAAAATACCCAGGGAATATGGCTAGTGCAGAACAGGCAACTAAACCTAGAATAACAACCTACAAAATACCCAGGGAATATGGCTAGTGCAGAACAGGCAACTAAACCTAGAATAACAACCTACAAAATACCCAGGGAATATGGCTAGTGCAGAACAGGCAACTAAACATAGAATAACAACCTACAAAATACCCAGGGAATATGGCTAGTGCAGAACAGGCAACTAAACCTAGAATAACAACCTACAAAATACCCAGGGAATATGGCTAGTGCAGAACAGGCAACTAAACCTAGAATAACAACCTACAAAATACCCAGGGAATATGGCTAGTGCAGAACAGGCAACTAAACATAGAATAATAACCTACAAAATACCCAAGGAATATGGCTAGTGCAGAACAGGCAACTAAACCTAGAATAACAACCTACAAAATACCCAGGGAATATGGCTAGTGCAGAACAGGCAACTAAACATAGAATAATAACCTACAAAATACCCAAGGAATATGGCTACCTCAATATGGTCCCCGATCAGAGACAACGATAAACAGCTGCCTCTGATTGAGAATCTAGGCAACCTTAGACATATAAAAACCTAGACTAGACAACCCCTAGACATACAAAAAACCCTAGACAATACAAAAACTAAACAAACCACCCTTGTCACAATCTGACCTAACCAAATAATAAAGAAAACAAAGATAACTAAGGTCAGGGCGTGACAGTTACCAAGAAGACAGTGAATGTTCCTGAGTGGCCAAGTTACAGTTTTGAGTTAAGTCTGCTTGAGTTTTGAGTTAAGTCTGCCCCCCCCCCACACACACACACACACATTGACACTGTACCGGTACCCCCTCGAAATAGCCTCGCTACTGTTATTTTACTGCTGCTCTTTAAATATTTTTTATTTTTTACTTATCAATTTTTTACTTAATACTTATTTATTTAAACTGCATTGTTGGTTAAGGACTTGTTGTATTCGGGGCATATACACTTTGTAAACTTTGTAAATACTATGTGAAGAAATCCAAGGTGGGTGTGGACTTTCTATGGGCGCTGTATTTCAAAATGTAAACATGGCAAATGCATACTACAATGTAAACACAGAAAACATGAGAAGAACAAAATAATGATCTTTGTCATCAGGTGATCTCTTTGTTAAACAGGTGGAACAGGAAGCCATCATTGGCTGAAAGGTATGTGCAGGGCTATAAAAGCTCAAAGTCTTGCAAGGGGACAATTGAAGTCTGGTGTACAACCAAACGTATACTGTAGATCTACAGAGACATCATGAGAGTCACTGCAGCCGTCCTATTGGTCCTCTGTCTCCTGACCATCAGTCATGGTAAGTTTCCATCATCTGAAACATGCTTGATCAACTTGAAATTGATCATCAAGTTCACTCCATAATGTCATCCTCCTTGTTGTCTGTGTGCTCGACTCATGTCTTTGTCTCCAAAGCCTGGGACTGTCAGGAGGTAGTAAACATCAAGAATCTGATGCAGATCGATGCAGGACTGGGACAAGTGGTTGCTACGGACACAAGTCAAATCCCCTACTACCTGGTAGGTGATAAATGGATCCGCCTGCCTGGTTCCCTGAAGCATATCACTGTAGGACCAGCAGGGATCTGGGGTGTCAACAAGGACTATGCAATCTACAAGTATGTAGCCGGTAACTGGGTGCAAGCTGCAGGTTAGTGGAGAGAATTACTCAATATTTATCCAGATGACACCTTGTTTTCAGCTTTCCTGATATCATCAGGCTGTTGAAAACATTTTAAATTGTAAACTTGTAGGTCATTTGGCAGTACTCACAGATATGTGCTCCTTGTTTGCTTGTCCGTCTGTCTGTCTTTGTGGTCTTCAGGCCTTCTGAAACAGTTGGATGCTGGAGGTGAACAGTTTATTGCGGGGGCCAACATGGACGATACTCCATTCTGTCTGACACGTAGTGCCACAGTTGGCTACAAGGGTTCAGGCTCACCTCTTCCATGGACAGGATTGCCAGGAGCTGTGAAGTACTACAGCTGTGGACCCTTTGGGTGCTGGGCAGTCAACAAGAATGATGATATCTTCTTAATGAGTGTAAGATCTGGGAAAGAGTGTGAGAGCTGGAGTAGAGTAGTAGAGGATGGAGAGTGTCAGTTATTCTAAAACTGTTTCATATTATATCTGTTGTAATTGTCCTAAAACACCTGATTGAATCTGTTTGTTTCCAGCTGAATCAAGACTGTCAAAACAACGGGTGGAGTCACATTGACGGCAAGCTTTCCATGATTGAGGTGGCAACTGATGGTGGTGTCTTTGGGGTCAACTCTGCAGGCCAAGTTTATACCAGGTAAGGTTACTACTGAACTATGTGTATAATAATGGTATACCTTTAATTATAATTATTATCCTTACTGTAAATGCTTTGTGAAGCTCTTTACACAACAACTAAAATACTGTAGATACATAAATAAAATCAGTCAAATATAATCAGATCTAAACTTATAGGACTTATAAAGAAATGTGTAGACATTGTAAGATGAAGTATGTAAAAGTGGGATGTCCTGTGAAGCTACAGTTTGGGATAAAAACAACAACTTCCCAGACACCCCACCACTTGTTTTGGTAAACAGCTGAGGAATGTAGTTAGAGAAACGTAACCACTCTCAAATTCATACATGGAGCTACGGATGCAAAGACTGATCAATTATTTGTAAAAAAAAAATGTAACATGTTTTTTAAAGTTATACATTGTTTGTTTACAATAACATTGTTTACAAACAATTGAGTAAAAGCTTACATTTTAGCTTCTTTTGTGGTTGAATAAAGCTCAAGAGGCAGAATTTTTAGTCTTCAAAAATCTATGGCTATATTCAATTATTACATTCCAAAAATGGATGTACTTAAAAAAATGGATAAGCTTTAAAACATGAACCTCAACCCTTTCTTTAACACAGAGACGGCATCACAGCCAGTAAACCAGAGGGCACCGGATGGAGCCATGTCTCAATGTGCATGATAATGAAGCACGTGACCTATGACCTGGGCCGTCTTTGGGTCATCTCCAAGTCTGGAGTCACCATGGTGTGCACACCTTAGCCTCTCCTCTGCATCTGAATGCCGTTCGGGATCTGTCTAAAGTTCACTTGCTAACTCATTGATCTCTCTTTTTGGAACAGCCTTCTGCTTGAGAATGCCCAACATCAGTTCATAAGAATCCTTCATTCTAAAACCTACTACTAACTATACTTTTCAGTACTTTATCTCTGTCAATAGTAATCACTGAATTTAATGATCTTGCTTCAGAGGTTATTCATTGAGATGGATGGAATCCTTTTTAATGCTTATTATCTCATTATATAATCATTTCCTGTAAAAATAAAGCATTCAGTTTGAAGCTATTGTAATTTCCGTGTTTCTTTGTTTTCATATTGAACAGGGGGATTTTAGTTCCTCTGCCAGTGACAATTTTGGCATGTACATCTTGGTGAGGCAAACTCAACAAATTGTTTGAGATACATTCCAGCAAAGCCACTACACTGGTAGAACACACCACCACTACACCACCAATACACCTGGCTCTCAGCGGAGCCTGGCAACCTGGTCTCAGAGAAATTAGTATTATTCTGTACGTAAATCCGAGACCACTATTTAGTATGATATGTTACATTTCGTATGGGATGTATTCATTTGTGGATGTCCATTACCATTTTCATACAATATGTTACAAATTATAAATTGTATTATATGTTACGAACTTGCAAAACTTACAATATGTTACATATTCTGTTTAGGTGGCTAACGTTAGCTAGGCTAGGTTAGGGATTAAGTTTAGGAGTTAGGTTAAAGGGTTAAGGTTAGAGGAAGGGTTAGCTAAAAGGTTTAAGGTTAGGGGAAGGGTTAGCTAACATGTTAAGTAGTTGTGAAGTACCTAATAAATAGTAAGTAGTTGATGTTGCTAATTAGCTAAATTGCTAAAGCTAGCCGTGATGAGATTCAAACGCGTTATGCGCCCACCCATCCACCCAGACTTAAGTAATCATGTGTCATACCAAACCTAACATATCATACTAATTTGAGTGTCCTAGACTTACGTTTATGAGACCAGGCTGTGCATCGTCTGGCAGCAATACAGTTAATTTGGCATAATTCACTGCATTTTATAAAAACAGCTGATATGGCAGACTTGCTTAAATAAATATGGTTTCTACGGATTCCTTGTGGATTTGTGTAACTCGATAAGAACCACATTCTCCTTCAATAATAACATATGCCGACATGAGTTTAGACTTTTGAACCATACACAAACATTATTACATTTATGTTCAGTAAATTCACAATGTTTGTTCTGATCATTAGCAAACGAGCTGCGACAAGGTAGGCCTATTCTTTTAGTACTTTCGAAATGGACACCGACAGAAATTCATATGTTATTTCAGATAAATTCAGCAATGTGTTGAGGCCTAAACTTTACTCTTCATTAAATTAAACTTTTATGTGAAATATACCGACTCACAGACAGCGCATTGAGCAAACAAAACAACCCTCACAAAATCAACTGGAATTACATGGAGAAAAACACCTGAGCTAATTATAATACACAAAGTAAGCAAAACAATTAAATGCATAATTCCAACATTACCTAAAATAATGAACAAGATACTAATGAGATAGACCTATATAAGTAATATAACAATTGAGATGTACAAAATACAGCTTAAGGGGAAAATGTTTGGATAAGAGGAAGCCATCATTTTGATTATGACATTAATCAGCGAGTTTAAATGGAATTAGTTGATATGCCTATTTGATTCAGCCCTTTTGAAATGGACAGAAACAGAATACGCCGTTCTTACTGTATTCCCCCTATACACCAAGTCAGAATAGTAAGATAAATAACAGGGGCAAAGATGTAGACAATAAAAGCTCTTATAATATTCAATAATAGGTGCACCACCGTCAGTTTACTTAAGGAAGGTGGCGTGGCAGTCCCTCTTGTAGGCAAACTTTGTCATCATCAAACTTGGTCATCAAAGTCTGGCATTCTCTGGATGAAGTCATGCTGGATTGATGCATGACCAATGATTTCAACCTTTTCTGGCCCATAATGTTGCGTGGGAATGTTAATCCTTTTAAGCTTGATAATGAGACCCATTCAGACAGATGTTGTCCCTCCTTTAAACCAGACTTGGACCACACACCCTCTCCACTGAATAGCAGGCAGGGGAAGAAAAATAGTGATTGCTTTGCGGCACTTGCAGCAAATTATTGAATTTGTGATTTCTGACTTGTGTAACGTTTATGTCCAATGGCTGATGAGCACAGAGATGTTTTATTCATAATGTATCTTCATATGATAAGGATTGAAAAGGATTTCCCAGTACATTGGCAATGTGATTCATAATGATGACTGCTTGTCTAGCTACATATCATGCTAGCTAAGATTTTGAAAGTATGATGTTGACATGATCAGTCCAATCAAAGCTACGGTATAACATGTTTTGACGTCTTTTTATCTGAACCAAACATAGACATCTATGACTGTTTCAGATTTAGGTTTGGACCGGACTAAAAACCAACTTCCGTGGACATAGAAATCAAGGCCATAGAAATCGTGGACATAGAAATCCAGACAGGACCAAAAAAAGATGTCCAGAAGGTGTCTGCATTTATCCGTGTTTACTGGGGTGTAGCCTACAGTGTCGCCTGAAACAGCGTTTTATGAATGGCCATCTATATGGTAGGCCAAAAAAAGAACATCAGGTCCAGACGAACCAAAAAAAGACGTCCAGAGGACATTGGCGTCGGCCCGTGCTCACTGGGATGTAGAGTACCATGTAGGCCATCAAAGGAAATGTATAAATAATGTGTTAGAGCCACCGTTTGTAAAACAGGCTGTTGTGTCATACATTTTATCTCCTGCCTGTAGGCTACAGAAAAGGCTATACACTATTTCTACCATATACTATATCCAGGTACGGGATCAAGCGCGTGAACCAACATTTTTTATGGGCTTAATCATAGAATTACATATACAGTCCCTAAGGATCTCTGTGGGCCTAGTCAAAAATATTTTTTGTTTAACTTATATGTTTAAATATGTTACATTTTAATGTGGCATAAACATAACAAATCAATAATTTTTTCATCTGATTGTCAAACTATCATTTCAAAAGGCTCCTCCATAGGCCACCCGCACATGTTTATCCACTTGCAAGATATTTCCAGCTTCCAAATAGTGGTGAGTGGAAAGAGACATCTTTTTCACAAAACACCAAAAAGTTTCATGTCAAATTTGGCTACTGTCACGAGGGAAGAATTTATGCGTCCACTGCTGTTGCTGTGCGTTTCGTTGCCGGCCACTCATCTCTGCCTTGGCAAAATGTCAATGTTCTGTTGAACCACATCGTATTTGAATGTAGGCTATACCATTATTTTTCAAGTTCATTCGTTCATTTCTCATGCCTCTAACATGCGGTAATCATAAAAAGTTGTGTGATAGGCTAGAGTTTTTGTGAATGGCCCATGTCTCACCCTGGCTCTATCTGCTACATCATTTATGTTGGTGGAGCGTCACAGCGATGCCAACAGAGGTGCAGCTGGGAATGAACAAGCAAAATATTTTGTACCCCTGCCTTATCACAGGGCGGCATCAGGCGGTTTCCTTCCCTGTTTCGGCAGCCTCACCTGAAACTCCATCCGACACTCTAAAATGTAGATGACTGTCTTTATCAAATTCTCTTCTTACCAGTGATAAACAAATGGTTCTCCATATTTTTCAGTTGTGTTCGATCTGATCAAATGCCACTTGTCAAAACAATAGGGTCATCTGAGTACATTAGCTTTTCAGAGGATCACAAACTGTTTCTGCATATTGACGATTGATTAAAAATAATAATAATTGTATTATAAATGGAACTAACAGAAATCGTGAAAACAGGTTTGCCCTGTCTAGACTAGTGAGATTGTTGTATCTGTTTATCTGGTCTGTGGTTACTCAGAACAGCTTTCATAGAAGCCACAGTCTTGTTGTGCCTTGAGAAATAGTTATAACATTCCATTCCATTTCAACATGATACTGATACAAGAGATTGACAAAACAGCGTTGTGTTTCCCTTTAAGTTGTAGCAGTTAGGTAGCAGAGCAGTAGCAGTTAGGTAGGGGGGCAGTAGCAGTTAGGTAGTGGGGCAGTAGTAGTTAGGTAGCAAGGCAGTAGAAGTTAGGTAGTGGGGCAGTAGTAATTAGGTAGTGGGGCAGTAGTAATTAGGTAGTGGGGCAGTAGCAGTTAGGTAGTGGGGCAGTAGTAGTTAGGTAGCAAGGCAGTAGAAGTTAGGTAGTGGGGCAGTAGTAATTAGGTAGTGGGGCAGTAGTAATTAGGTAGTGGGGCAGTAGCAGTTAGGTAGTGGGGCAGTAGTAGTTAGGTAGCAAGGCAGTAGAAGTTAGGTAGTGGGGCAGTAGTAATTAGGTAGTGGGGCAGTAGTAATTAGGTAGTGGGGCAGTAGTAATTAGGTAGTGGGGCAGTAGCAGTTAGGTAGTGGGGCAGTAGTAATTAGGTAGCAGTGCAGTAGCAGTTAGGTAGCAGGGCAGTAGCAGTTAGGTAGCAGGGCAGTAGCAGTTAGGTAACAGGGCAGAAGCAGTTAGGTAGCAAGGCAATTGCAGTTAGGTAGTGGGGCAGTAGCAGTTAGGTAGCAAGGCAGTAGTAGTTAGGTAGCAAGGCAGTAGTAGTTACGTAGCAAGGCAGTAGTAGTTAGGTAGCAAGGCAGTAGCAGTTAGGTAGTAGCAAGGCAGTAATTAGGTAGTGGGGCGGTAGCAGTTAAGTAGCAGGGCTGCAGTAGTTAGGTAGCGGGGCAGTAGCAATTAGGTAGCAGGGCAGTAGCAGTTAGGTGGCAGGGCAGTAGCAGTTAGGTAGCGGGGCAGTAGCAGTTAGGTAGCAGGGCAGTAGCAGTTAGGTAGCAGGGCAGTAGCAGTTAGGTAGCAGGGCAGTAGCAGTTAGGTAGCAGGGCAGTAGCAGTTAGGTAGCAGGGCAGTAGCAGTTAGATAGCGGGGCAGTAGCAGTTAGGTAGCAGGGCAGTAGCAGTTAGGTAGCAGGGCAGTAGCAGTTAGGTAGCAGGGCAGTAGCAGTTAGGTAGCGGGGCAGTAGCAGTTAGTTAGCGGGGCAGTAGCAGTTAGGTAGCAGGGCAGTAGCAGTTAGGTAGCGGGGCAGTAGCAGTTAGGTAGCGGGGCAGTAGCAGTTAGGTAGCAGGGTAGTAGCAGTTAGGTAGCAGGGCAGTAGCAGTTAGGTAGCAGGGCAGTAGCAGTTAGGTAGCGGGGCAGTAGCAGTTAGGTAGCGGGGCAGCAGCGGTTACGAAGTTAATCATTAGCGAGGAACCAGAAAAGCCTGGTCAAGCCTCCCATCAACTCTTTGTTATACAGGTGGAACAGGAAGCCATCATTGCTTTTAAAGCAATGTGCAGGGCTATTAAAGTCTGGTGTAAAATCTCAATTCATACTAGAGAGCTACTGCAGCCGTCCTATTGGTCCTTTGTCTCCTGGTCATCAGTCACTGTAAGTTACCATCATCTGAAACATGCTTGATCAACTTGGAATTGATCGAGATTCTATTGGTGCAATCTACCCATATATCTTTGTCTCTATAGCCTGGGACTGTCAGGAGCAAGTGGAGATCAAGAATCTGATGCAGATTGATGTAGCCCTTGCAAGTGGTTGCAACGGACACAATTAAAATGTCCTACTTCCCGGTAGATGAGAAATGGGTCTGCCTGTCTGGTTCCCTGAAGCATATCACTGTGGGACCAGCAGGGATCTGGGGTATCAACAAGGCAGACTTAATCTACAAGTATGTGGCCGGTAACTGGGTGCAAGCTGCAGGTTAGTGGAGAGCATTACTAAATATTTATCCAGAGGACACCTGATTCCACAAACACATATATTTTTGTCCTCCCACTAGCCGGAATCAACTTCTTGCACATCTAGACAGCCAATACATAGATCTGTTCCTTCTCTCTCCATCTGACCTGTGACCTAGGCCCAATTCCTCTCTCCTCCGTAATCCACGCCTGTCCTCCCTTATCTGGAACTGAAACCAGACATTTGCCCTGTGCTTCCCCCCTTAGGATCCATGAGAATCAACAATAACATGTTTGGACAGAATGTAAACTTTCTTCATTCCCATGTCTCAGTCAACAACTTTCTAAACACCTCCAGTACCAGTCAAAAGTTAGGACACATCTACTCATTCAAGGGTTTTGCTTTAGTTTAACTTTTTTCTACATTGTAGAATAATAGTGAAGACATCAAAACTGTGAAATACCACATATGGAATCGTGTAGTTACCAAAAACAAATCTAAATATATTTAATATTTTAGATTCTTCAAAGTAGTATCACATAGTTATCCAAGATGGCAACTCGCCTCACCCAATGTGATATGGATACGCTATTTTTTTTAGACCTTACAGCTAGAACCTCCATCAGAAGCTAGCCATCAGATGCTAATCAGCTAATTAGCTACTAGCTAATTGCTAGCGGCCATTACCTCTAGCTCAGACACCACATTTAACATTTACATTTAAGTCATTTAGCAGACACTCTTATCCAGAGCGACTTACAAATTGGTGCATTCACCTTATGACATCCAGTGCAACAGTCACTTTACAATAGTGCATCTAAATCTTAAAGGGGGGGGGATACTTATCCTATCCTAGGTATTCCTTAAAGAGGTGGGGTTTCAGGTGTCTCCGGAAGGTGGTGATTGACTCCGCTGTCCTGGCGTCGTGAGGGAGTTTGTTCCACCATTGGGGGGCCAGAGCAGCGAACAGTTTTGACTGGGCTGAGCGGGAGCTGTACTTCCTCAGTGGTAGGGAGGCGAGCAGGCCAGAGGTGGATGAACGCAGTGCCCTTGTTTGGGTGTAGGGCCTGATCAGAGCCTGGAGGTACTGAGGTGCCGTTCCCCTCACAGCTCCGTAGGCAAGCACCATGGTCTTGTAGCGGATGCGAGCTTCAACTGGAAGCCAGTGGAGAGAACGGAGGAGCGGGGTGACGTGAGAGAACTTGGGAAGGTTGAACACCAGACGGGCTGCGGCATTCTGGATGAGTTGAAGGGGTTTAATGGCACAGGCAGGGAGCCCAGCCAACAGCGAGTTGCAGTAATCCAGACGGGAGATGACAAGTGCCTGGATTAGGACCTGCGCCGCTTCCTGTGTGAGGCAGGGTCGTACTCTGCGGATGTTGTAGAGCATGAACCTACAGGAACGGGCCACCGCCTTGATGTTGGTTGAGAACGACAGGGTGTTGTCCAGGATCACACCAAGGTTCTTAGCGCTCTGGGAGGAGGACACAATGGAGTTGTCAACCGTGATGGCGAGATCATGGAACGGGCAGTCCTTCCCCGGGAGGAAGAGCAGCTCCGTCTTGCCGAGGTTCAGCTTGAGGTGGTGATCCGTCATCCACACTGATATGTCTGCCAGACATGCAGAGATGCGATTCGCCACCTGGTCATCAGAAGGGGGAAAGGAGAAGATTAGTTGTGTGTCGTCTGCATAGCAATGATAGGAGAGACCATGTGAGGTTATGACAGAGCCAAGTGACTTGGTGTATAGAGAGAATAGGAGAGGGCCTAGAACAGAGCCCTGGGGGACACCAGTGGTGAGAGCGCGTGGTGAGGAGACAGATTCTCGCCACGCCACCTGGTAGGAGCGACCTGTCAGGTAGGACGCAATCCAAGCGTGGGCCGCGCCGGAGATGCCCAACTCGGAGAGGGTGGAGAGGAGGATCTGATGGTTCACAGTATCGAAGGCAGCCGATAGATCTAGAAGGATGAGAGCAGAGGAGAGAGAGTTAGCTTTAGCAGTGCGGAGCGCCTCCGTGATACAGAGGAGAGCAGTCTCAGTTGAATGACTAGTCTTGAAACCTGACTGATTTGGATCAAGAAGGTCATTCAGAGAGAGATAGCGGGAGAGCTGGCCAAGGACGGCACGTTCAAGAGTTTTGGAGAGAAAAGAATGAAGGGATACTGGTCTGTAATTGTTGACATCGGAGGGATAACACACCAGACGCTTTTACCTTGGATAATACCCGCCAGTCTGCTCAGTGCGATATCAACCCTGAGAATATTGGACTGCTTTTCTCCACCATTACTCCAGATTACTCCATTACTGGACCATTACTCCAGATCACCACAGCTAGCTAGCTGCTACCAACTGGCCCAGCCCCGGAGCTAGCCTTTGAGCCAAGCCCATCTCCCGGCCTGCCCAGTGGACCCTATGATCACTCGGCTACACAGCTGATGCCCCCCGGACTCTTCACTAGCACAACTAGAAGCCACTACATCGCTGGATTACTGCCGTAAGCTCTGAACCTTCTGTTAGCCCTGGCCTGCTAACCTTTATGAACGCCGTGTCTCCCGCTTGCTAGCGTAGTAACGACTTCCCTGTTTAATTTATTGCTGTTCACTGGACCCTATGATGCCTGGCTCCATAGCTGATGCCTGCTGGACTGTTCATTAATCACAGTACTCCATTTTGTTTATTTTGTTTACCTGTCGGCCCCAGACTTCGAACTCAGGCCCTGTGTGTAGTTAACTGACTCTCTCTGCCCATTCATCGCCATTTTACCTGTTGTTGTTGTCTTAGCTGATTAGCTGTTGCTGTCTTACCCGTTGTTGACTTAGCTAGCTCTCAAAATCAACAACTGTGATTGCTTTATGCCTCGCTTTATGTCTCTCTCTAATGTCAATATGGCTTGTATACTGTTGTTTAGGGTAGTTATCATAATAATAATAATCACAGTCGTTGTCGAGGGTGCAACAGGTCAGCACCTCAGGAGAAAATGTCAGTTGGCTTTTCATAGCCGATCATTGAGAGTATACTTAAATTCACACAGGACACCAGACAAGACAGGAGAAATACTCCAGATATAACAAACTGACCCTAGCTCCCCGACACATAAACTACTGCAGCATAAATACTGGAGGCTGAGACAGGAGGGGTCAGGAGACACTGTGGCCCCATCCGATGACACCCCCGGACAGGGCCAAACAGGCAGGATATAACCCCACCCACTTTACCAAAGCCCAGCCCCCACACCACTCGAGGGATATCTTTAATCACCAACTTACCATCCTGAGACAAGGCCGAGTATTGCTCACAAAGATCTCCGCCACGGCACAACCCAAAGGGGGCGCCAACCCTGACAGGAAGACCACATCAGTGACTCAACCCACTCAAGTGATCAACAGATGGTAATACTATCTGTAGATCATCTATATGAAACTATCTAAATAAAGTCTGACCACATTCACCTTTAGTCCTTGATTAAAACCTCTTAGGGATTATGCGGAATGTAGTTCCTGTGCAGGAACATCAATCAGCGGAAATTTCAGAGCGCCACCTATAGTTTTCGATAAAACTCAAACTTTCATTAAAACACACATGCAAGGTACTGAATTAAAGCTTACACTCGTTGTGAATCTAGCCACCAAGTCAGATTTGTAAAATGCTTTTCAGGCGAAAGCATGAGAAGCTATTATCTGATAGCATGCACCCCCCAAAATAGCTGAACGACACCTAAACAAAAGATTTTGCGGTAGCCGGCGCTACACAAAACGCAGAAATAAAATATAAAACATTCATTACCTTTGACGAGCTTCTTTGTTGGCACTCCTATATATCCCATAAACATCACAATTGGGTCTTTTTCCCGATTAAATCCATCATTGTGTAGCCAAAATGTCATTATATGAAGGCCGGTCTGATCCAGGAAAATTCCTCTTTACAAGACGCAACGTCACTTTTTAAAATTACAAAAGTTGCCTATAAACTTTTACAAATCACTTCAAACTACTTTTCTAAACCAACTTTAGGTATTAATAAACGTTAATAATCTATCAAATTGATCTGTATTCGATAGCAGCAAGTCTTGAAATCATCGTCCATGTTTTCACTTTCATAACATCCTGCGGTTCGCCCCAAGACAGGAAGTGCCAATACGTCATCTTACCAAGGATAAAGCAGCCATGAAATGCCAGTACTGGCGACATCGTGTGGAAGCTGTAGGCATTGAAATGGGATTAATATTTTTTTGTGTTTTTGGTGAACAGTTTTCCCTGGGATTTTTACTCCTAAACACGTTCTGTTATAGCCACAGACACGATTTAACCACTTTTAGAGACTTCAGAGTGTTTTCTATACACACATACTTATCATATGCATATACTATATTCCTGGCATGAGTAGCAGGACTTTGAAATGTTGCGCGATTTTTAACAAAAAGCTGCGAAAATTTGCATCATCCATAACAGGTTTTAACACCTTTTCATCATATATTATATTAACAGATTTTTTATATATATATTTTTTTTTAACCTTTATTTAACTAGGCAAGTCAGTTAAGAACAAATTCTTATTTTCAATAATGGCCTAGGAACAGTGGGTTAACTGCCTGTTCAGGGGCAGAACGACAGATTTGTACCTAGTCAGCTCGGGAATTCAAAATTGCAACCTTTCAGTTACTAGTCCAACACTCTAACCACTAGGCTACACTGCCAACCTAGATCTCATATATTGTGTGCGTGCGTACATGTGTACGTGTTTTCCTGCCTTCTCAGGACCCCAACGTCCAAACAATTCACCTGAATGTTCTGAAAAGGTAGGAAAACAATGACTTTTTACAAACACACAACATGGGGGTGTAGCAGGAAGATCGGAATGCCATGAACCCAAAGGTTGTGAGTTCAAATCCCAGGTAAGGACATGTTGAATAACAATGACTGAATAAATGAACATGAACAATGTAATCATGGACGTCAGATATATAAGTTGAAAACATTGTCTGTGAATAGCACTTTGTGTGTGTAACCAGTTGCTCATGCTTTCTTTGTTAGATGCCCAAATATTAGTTGAACAAACATAGACAAGTTGAGCAAACACAATTTTGGGCCAACTAAACATTAAGTTCTGCTAACACTTTATCTGAAAAGTTGAGTAAACAAAAAAAAAGCCTTACTTAATAATAAATAGTTGAAACTACTTTATTTTTTTTTACTGTGTATATTTGACGGTCTCCCTAACATTTAGGATCTCCTTTAAACACATCCTCACCCCTTTCTTCAGCACAGAGACGGCATCACAGCCAGTAAACCAGAGGGCCATGTCTCAATGTGCATGCACATGAAGGATGTGAGAGCAGAATTACAAGATTATATTATAAGTATTTTATTGCATCAAATAGTTGTTTTATGCAACAGAATAGAGGATTCTTATAACTATTGTGTGTGTGTTCTACTGAGGATGGGCCTCTGGGAGATAACACTGACAGGAGATTTACGATGTCTTTTGGGTGATAAAACCTAAGGAGACCGCATTCCAAAGCATGAGTTAATGTTTCTGATCTAGATGGTACCAGGGAGAGATGGCTCTGGGCCAGACCCTGGTCTCTACACAAAGATAACTGTTTTTACAGCAGATACTGTCTGCTGTGAATTATAAGTGTCTTTCACACAAATCTTAACCTTGTGACCCTTTCTATGTAGGTTGAAAGGGGTGTATCTTGGCTATAAAAGACCTTTGTACTTTTGTCTCGGGGCTCTCAACTAATTATCTGAGGGTGATTCGTCGACCAGCCAACATTATCATAGAGCACTTAAATCAATTCACTTTATATGTGTGTGTTGTATTGACCTGCTCCCTTATTAATAAGTGAATAAAGATTTAGTTTAAGTATAACTCTGACTTGTGTGATAAGTTTTTCTCCTCATTTGATAGTAAAGAAATTAACCACCACAAGCACATGACCTAAGACTTGGGCCATCTTTAGGTCATCTCCTAGTCCGGTTTCACCATGCAGTGCACACAATAATAGTAATAAATAATATTTGATTTAGTTTATATATCGCTTTACATTAAAAAAAATAGAATCTCAGTGCTCGAAAAGCAAACAAACAGGAACAACAAATGACAAAACATGATCCTCTCATGTACAGCTGTCTGAGGGGTTGTAGTGCTTTTGTTCCTGTCTTTGTGTAGTAGTCACCAGATAGGCTGTATTAAGTTTCACGTTCCATTCTGTTGTTTTTGTATTTAGTATTTCAGTTATTTCATGTACCGCGATTCAGTTCATTAAAGTCATGAGTAACCAACACGCTGCATTTCGGTCCGACTCTCTTTCTTCAACAGACGAACGCCGTTACAGAAACACCCACCTCTCACGGACTGAGCAGCGTGTAAACTGGCAACGATGTAGACAGCTGGAGCAGAAAAAGGAGGACGAATTGTAGACAGCTGGAGCAGAAAAAGGAGGACGAATTATTCGGAGAATGGACATGGGAAGACGTGTTGGATGGTAAAGGTTGGGAGGAGTTGGGAGGAGATATTGGCCGGAAGAGATCGCCTCCCATGGGAACAGGTGGAGGCACTAAGGAGAGCAGAGGCAGCCGGAGATAGGAGCCGACGATACGAGGGAACACGGTTGGCAAGGAAACCTGAAAAGCAGCCCAACAAAAATTATTGGGGGGTGGCTAGAAGGGAGAATAGTTATGCCAGGTAGGAGACCTGCGCAAACTCCCTGTGCTCACCGTTTGGCTAGAGAGACCGGGCAAGCACCGTGTTATGCTATGGAGCGCACAGTGTTTCCAGTGCGGGTGCATAGCCAGGTGCGGCACATACCAGCCCTTCCTATTGGCCGGGCTAGAGTGGGCATCGAGCCAGGTAAGCTTGGGCAGGCTCGGTGCTCAAGAGCTCCAGTGCGCCTGCACGGTCTGGTCTATCCAGAGCCACCTCCACACACCAGTCCTCCGGTAGCAGCTCCCCGCACCAGGCTTCCTGTGCGTGTCCTCGATCCAGTACCACCAGTTCCAGCACCACGCACCAGGCCTCCAGTGCGCCTCGCCTCTTCAGCACAGCCAGCGCTTTTCTCCTCTCCTGCGCTGTCGGACTCTCCCGCCTGTTTAGCGCAGCCAGAGGTTTTCTCCTCTCCTGCGCTGCCGGAGTCTCCCGTCTGCCCAGCGCCGCCAGTGCTCCCAGTCTGCCCAGTGCCGCCAGTGCTCCCAGTCTGCCCAGCGCCACCAGTGCTCCCAGTCTGCCCAGCGCCGCCAGTGCTCCCAGTCTGCCCAGCGCCGCCAGTGCTCCCAGTCTGCCCAGCGCCGCCAGACAACCAGTCTCTTCCAGATCTGCCAGACAACCAGTCTCTTCCAGATCTGCCAGACAACCAGTCTCTTCCAGATCTGCCAGACAACCAGTCTCTTCCAGATCTGCCAGACAACCAGTCTCTTCCAGATCTGCTTGTCAACCTGAATCTTCCAGTTCCGCCAGCCATCCAGGATTTACCGGAGCCTACTACCTGCCTGAGCTTCCTCTCAGTACTGGGCTTCCTCTCAGTACTGGGCTTCCTCTCAGTACTGGGCTTCCTCTCAGTACTGGGCTTCCTCTTAGTACCGGGCTTCCCCTCAGTCCCGGGCTTCCCCTCAGTCCCGGGCTGCCCCTCAGTCCCGGGCTGCCCCTCAGTCCCGGGCTGCCCCTCAGTCCCGGGCTGCTTCTGTCCCGAGCTGCCCCTCTGTCCCGAGCTGCCCCTCTGTCCCGAGCTGCCCCTCTGTCCTGAGCTGCCCCTCAGTCCCGGGCTGCCCCTCTGTCCCGAGCTGCCCCTCTGTCCTGAGCTGCCCCTCTGTCCTGAGATGCCCCTCTGTCCTGAGATGCCCCTCTGTCCTGAGCTGCCCCTCTGTCACGAGCTGCTCCTCAGTTATGTGGGGATCTGGGTGAGGACTATTAGGCCATGGTCGGCGGAGAGAGTGGATAATCCCAGGACGCGAAGGGGAGGAACTAGGACATTAATGGAGTGGGGTCCACGTCCCGAGCCAGAACCGCCACCATGGACAGACGCCCACCCGGACCCTCCCTATGCTCTTGAGGTGCGTCCGGGAGTCCGCACCTTAGGGGTGGGGGTTCTGTCACGCCTTGGTCATTGTATTTTGTGTTTTTGTTATATGTTTGGGTAGGCCAGGGTGTGACATTGGGTTTATATGTTGTTTTTCGTATTGGGGTTTGTAGTATTTGGGATCGCGGCTAATTAGGGGTGTTGTATAGGCTTGGCTGCCTGAGGCGAATCTCAATTAGAGTCAGGTGCTTATCGTTGTCTCTGATTGGGAACCGTATTTAGGCAGCCTGAGTTTCGCTTTGTATTTCGTGGGTGTTTGTTCCTGTCTTTGTGTAGTAGTCACCAGATAGGCTGTAATAAGTTTCACGTTCCGTTCTGTTGTTTTTGTATTTAGTATTTCAGTTATTTCATGTACCGCGATTCAGTTCATTAAAGTCATGAGTAACCAACACGCTGCATTTCGGTCCGACTCTCTTTCTTCAACAGACAAACGCCGTTACACTTTCCTGTTAATGGTGTGCTGGAAATGTTTTATGTTTATGCTTTTCTAATAACTCATTTCTGTGTTATATTCATTTGCTTTTCTAATAACCATTTTCTGTGCTCATGCAAGTGACTGACTGAATGAATTCTCACGATCAGTATCTGCTATTTAGCAGTACGCCCAGACCTTTGCTTTGAGAAGACATTTTGCTACACTCACAATAACATCTGCTAACTATGTGTATGAGACCAATACAATTTGATTTGAAAGATCTCATTTTCAAGGTCTCAATTTAGAGAGAAAGAAGCCTTGTGAGGTGTTAGTCTGTCACATGTTATGAACCAGTATTGGTCTGTCACCTGGTATGAACCAGTATTGGTCGGTTACATGAATGAAACAAAATGTTAATTATTGATTAATTATGCTAAATCATGCAAATATAACTTGTCTGTGTATAGTCATATATAAGACAACTGTTTGACACGTGTACCCTGGTGCATTGAGTTGTTTGGAGTCTCTCCAGCACGCTGATCAGAAAGGATGATTCATTTAAGATTGGTTTTGAGTGTCCCTGGTGGTAATATCCACGACATGGTGATGAATTTCCACTACAATAGTTCAGAGATTTTATTGGAAAATAATACATTTTTACTCTCACAAAATTGACACCAGCATAATTGTCACGTACTGACCATAGAGAGCCCTTGGGGTTCTCTATGGTGCAATAGGTCAGAGTGTGACTAGGGGGTGTTCTAGTCTTGAATTTCTATGTTGGTGTGAGTATGGTTCCCAATTGGAGGCAGCTGATGATTATTGCCTCTAATTGGGGATCATACTTACTGTGGTCCTTTTCCCACCTGGGTTTGTGGGATATTGTTTTGTTTTGGTTCAGTGCTATGTGCGCTACGAACTGCACGTTAGTTTATTCTTTGTTGAAGGTTCACTTTAATAAATATGTGGAACTCTACTCAAGCTGCGCCTTGGTCTGCTCATTATGTATACGATGAACGTGACAGAATATCCCACCACTACAAGACCAAGCAGCATGCCATGGAGTTAAAGGAGAGCTGGACATTGGAGGTAATAATGGGTGGATGCGAGTCACCAAGGAGTATAGGAGGACAGCGACGCCGCCAGGGTCCGCGGCCACAGAAACCCCAAGATATTTTTTGGGGGGGCACAAGGGGTGGTCGGCCGAGAAGAGAGCCAGAGACCGTCTGGGAGTCGGTGGAGCAGTATAGGGAAGGATATATGTTTATTTTACCTTTATTTAACTAGGCAAGTCAGTTAAGAACAAATTCTTATTTTCAATGACGGCCTTGGAACAGTGGGTTAACGGCCTGTTTAAAGATAATAATTAAATAATTCCACTCTGAAACCATATAATTGTCTGAAATGTATTAGAATCATAAAACTATAATCTGATGTGTGTAGTTTTAGTCAGAATTATAACAAGGACATTTTGTTCCTTGTTAGTATGTAAGCAGGGTGCAAGTGGGAAACAAATGATAAGAGGAGCTATCGACAGACGAGCTGTACTACTGTGTTCCTTACAGGACATTCAGTCTTCACGGGTGGAGGGGAGAAACTGTTAGGCTTGCAGAAAATTATGAAACATGTTGCAGATTAAACAATGTATCTGTGTAGTGGAAAAACACCGACTGTCTAAATCAGGCTTAGTTTAAGATTTGAACTTGTTTGTGGGTATTATAAAAGACTGGGTTTGTATAATGAACTTCGGAGTGCTCCCGTGAATAAACATTTTGACTATTGTAAGCTGGGACTCTTGTCTATTTCATTCAACCATAATCTTACGAACTCTGGGTTGCAGACTGAGTAGATTAATTGAAGTTTATGAACATTGATAACGAATTCTCATAACAATTTGGTCCTTCGAGCCGGATTCCAATACCTGTCCCTGTCGTCCGAATGTAACACGCCGAAAACCATGCACGGGCGGGTTGTTGACCCTTAAAATAAAGACCTGTCCCCTGACATTTGGGTTCCATAACAGGCTGGTATATTTCTAAGGTCAACAGAGACAGTGACGGAATCCAACCAACATTTCTTTCCCCAGCCTACAAGATAAGGTCAGTAAATCGTTATTCACGAATTTGGGGGAATATTTTAAGACATATTGGGCTTGATATTCTAGAGGATAGGAACTTAGGTATTCTAAACAGATTCACTGAGACGGTAAGATATCAGGTCCGCAAAGGCCTGAGGTACATATGCACTACCATAAATAAAACTTGCTTAATAATTGAGGTCTGTGAGAAAAGGCAGAGGTTATTAACAAGGCATGTAAAATAGGTGCTGTGAGATAGGATGGTGACTTTGTGCAAATAGGATAACTTAATAACCTCTTGATGTTAGGGGGCAGTATTTTCATTTTTGGAAAAAAAGCGTTCCCATTTTAAACGGGATATTTTGTCAGGAAAATATGCTAGAATATGCATATAATTGACAGCTTTGGATAGAAAACACTCTAACGTTTCTAAAACTGTAAAGATATTGTCTGTGAGTATAACAGAACTGATGTTGCAGGCGAAAGCCTGAGAAAAATCCAATCCGGAAGTGCCCCAGGTTTTGAAAGCGCTGCGTTCCAATGACTGCCTATATGGCTGTGAATGTACCAACAACGAGCTTACGCTTTCTACGTATTCCCCAAGGTGTCTACAGCAGTGTGACGTAGTTTTACGCATTTCTGTTGAAGAATAGCCGTATGGGGGCACATTGCGTAAGTGCTCACATGGTGGCTCTGAGAGAGATTCTCGCGTAAAGTGCAGAGGTAGACATTACTCCAATCGGTCCTAGAGAAAAAGGAATTGTCCCGACGGATATATTATCGAATAGATATCAGGAAAACGCCTTCAGGATGGATTCTAAACAACGTTTGCCATGTTTCTGTCGATATTATGGAGCTAATTTGGAATATTTTTCCCCGTTGTGGTGACGCAATTTCCAGGCGATTTCTCAGCCAAACCCGAAGAACAAATGGAGCTATTTCGCCTACAAAAATAATAGAAAAAATGAACTTTGGCTGTCTACCTGGGAGTCTCGTGAGTGAAAACATCTGAAGTTTATCAAAGATAAACGATTTAATTTGATTGCTTTTCTGATTTCCGTGACAAGTTTGCCTGCTGCTAGCAAGGCATAATGCTATGCTAGGCTATGATAAACTTACACAAATACTTGTCTAGCGTTGGCTGTAAAGCATATTTTGAAAATCTGAGATGACAGGGTGATTAACAAAAGGCTAAGCTGTGTTCCAATATATTTCACTTGTGATTTTCATGAACTGGAAGATTTCCTAGGAAGATTTATGTCCATTGCGTTTGCTAATTCGTGTCAGATGATGATAACGGTCCCGTTCACGGGCTGGGCGTCACTACAGGTTAAATGGTTAATTAACATGTGGTAAATTGACCATAGATCCGATTCAAAAGACATACCTAAATAAAGTTCTAAATTGAAGATAGGAGAGGATATAAAATAGGGTTTGTGAGATAGGAGGGAAATTCTATGCGAACAAGATGACTTAAATTGTTAATTAACATGTGGTGAATTAACCATAGATCCGATTCAAAAGACAATACTGAAATTAAAAAATTAAAAAAGGAAGAAAGGAAAAGAAGGGAAGCCTAATATAGCGGGGTGAGATACGAGATTTTTAACGAGTCAAAAGTCACAAGGAACAACGGAAAAATAGGCTGCTAACTAGGGCCATGTGAGACATAATGTCCGATTGAAAGACACCTCTATAGATACATTTTCAAGACAGGAAAAGCACACATAGGTTAAGAGATACACATAGATTGTGAGCATATAGTGGGAGCACACACATAGGGAATAGTGACATACACATCAATTGTGAGACACATAGATTGTGAGAAGAGATCAGAGTTTTAAAAGCACATACACATAGATCGTGAGAAGAGATCAGAGGTTTAATAGCACATACAAATAGATTGTGAGAAGAGATCAGAGTTTTAAAAGCACATACACATAGATCGTGAGAAGAGATCAGAGGTTTAATAGCACATACACATAGATTGTGAGAAGAGATCAGAGTTTTAAAAGCACATACACAGAGATTGTGAGAAGAAGCAGAATAACAAGGAAAGGTCATTGAATAACATGGGTAGTAAATCCTCAAAGAATGTCCCGAAATTAACAGGCAAATCTAATGCCCAAAATTGAGAAAGAAGTACAAATTTGAGAGACATCTAGATGTAGAAAAATTTGAATGAATGATAAAGTAGATATACATAAAACGTGTAGATAGTGAAGGGAAACAGCAGGTCGAGGGTTAGATACCTGGCTGTCTGAAGCCTGGAAAAGAAGGTAAGAAGCCAAGTGTAGAGAGGGTGAGAGAAAGTTACAAGAAGGATATCAGCAGGTGAAAAATTATGTGCGTGTGAGACCTAATAACATTAAAAGTCACAATAGTAATTATTCCTAAATTCTGAGTAGGAGATAGAGTGGCAAAAGTCAAGAGAGGAAAGGAAAAGAGAAGATAAGGGGACATGCAGAGAGAAAGAGAGGCAGAGAGAAAGAGAGGCAGAGACAACGAGAGAGAGAGGAAGAAGAATCATTGCCGGAGAAATGCCTGGACCTTTAAATTAGGGCTATTTTGGGGGAATTGTCTCGGTAGTACGATTGTCTCGATTTTAGAGCTATAATTATTGCCTACCATGCAGGAGACCCGGGTTCGTATCCCAGCCTATACACCAATTGACTAAAATCCGTGTTTCTGATTGTAATTCAACTATTGATGTTTTTCCTGGAAAGATTTGGTTGTTAGTGTTTGTTTAAGATATAAACTGAACATTTTAATAGCTTGTTTAGGTTCAATTGAAAGACTAATTCATTCTAAATAATAGCGAGACGATTACGATGTAATACAATAAATGGTCTGCTGGAATAACGTATTGAGAATGGAGTCATATTTAAATGACTGAATCATAGAAGAGACAGTTACCTAAATCTAATGAATTCTAAATAATAGTGGAGAGATTTCAGTGATTTACATGTTACTTTTAAGTCTTGGACATTTCATAAGGGTGAAGCCGAAAGAGAAGGGAAAGTTGTAAATTTGGTTTTACTCTTACGATAGAGGTAAGGCAGAACGTTGTTTGAGTAGGGGTTATGTTTTCACCTACTGGGAAAATTAAAATCCAAGATGGCGTAGCAGTCAGATGCATTTGTCCTTCGTCTTGTTGTGTCCCATGTATATATATTTTTATATATTTTTCTTTGCATCTTTTTATATTTTTCAAAACCCTTACTTCAAAATATTCTCCTGCAACCCGCCTCACCCAATGTGGTGTGGACCTGCTATTTTTCTTTGCCTCTGGAATTACTGGAATCTCTCCAACATAAACTAGCTTGCTAACTAGCCAGCTAACGGTCATTAGCTAACCTCTAGCTCGAAAAGCTCTCGCCAGTTTGTACAACACGATTCAACCAGAGCATACCGGACCTATTTTTCTCTCCATATCCCCCGGATTCCTATCGCAAGCTCTGAACCTTCTCACCTTCCGACCTTCGCAGCTAACTTCCCCTGAATGCTAGCTGTCTAGAGCACAACGGACTGTTGGCTTACGAGGCCCATCGAATTCATTCCGAAGCCACTAGCTAGCAGTCAGCTATCCTTTGCTAGCGGTCATCAGCTACCTTTATCCCGGACAACTCTCGCCAGTCTGTACAGCGCGACTCAAACCAGAGCTAGTCGGACTTATTCTTCTTGATATCTCCGGATTCCTACCGCAAGCTCTGAACCTTTTTTTTACATTTTTATTATGATATTTAAAACATTTAAAAATCCACCTGGAATTATAGCAGCTAACGACCCCTGGACGCACAGCCGCTAATCTGCGGCCTGCTAGCTATCTAAAGCACATTGGACTGCTGGCTTAATTAAGAGGCCCTTCGGTCATATTTCTTCGGCGACCAGACATATTTTGCCAATTGGCCTGGTTTACCACATGGAGCCCTGCTGATCCGTCCGTTGATGTAACTTCACGAGGGGACCACAACAGACTTCCCTCCATTGTGTCATCCCTCTAAGGCCTTTCTGTTAGCCTGCTAGCCCCGTGCCGCTAGCTGCCTGAAGCAACGCACTGGACTTGTATGATCACCAGGCTACGCATGCCTTTCCCTAAAGTCACCATGCTGTGTCGATTGCTGTTCTGGTTTGTAACTATTGTTTTATTTCACTGTAGAGCCTCTAGCACTGCTCAACACGTCTCTGCTAACAATTTAGTTCCACCCCCCAAACACGCAGTGACATCACCTGGTTTAAATTCTATTTCTAGAGACAATATCTCTTTCATTATCACTATATGCACAGGTTTACCCCCACTGTATTCACACTCTACTATACCTTTATCTGTACATTATGCCTTGAATATATTCTACCATGCCCAGAAATCAGTCAGTACGTTCCGTCTGCTGTCCGTGACCAGTTGATCTATTGGGCCCACACATCACCCTCCTCTTGTACTTCCGGCGCCGACTGAGATGGCCGCCTCGCTTCGCGTTCCTAGGAAACTATGCAGTTTTTTGTTTTTTTACGTGTTATTTCTTACATTAGTACCCCAGGTCATCTTAGGTTTCATTACATACAGTCGAGAAGAACTACTGAATATAAGATCAGCGTCAACTCACCATCAGTACGACCAAGAATATGTTTTCCGCGACGCGGATCCTGTGTTCTGCCTTACAAACAGGACAACGGAATGGATCGCATGCAGCGACCCAAGGAAACGACTCCGAAAAAGAGGGAAACGCGGCGGTGTTCTGGTCAGACTCCGAAAAAGGGCACATCGCGCACCACTTCCCAGTATTCTTCTTGCCAATGTCCAGTCTCTCGACAACAAGGTTGATGAAATCCGAGCAAGGGTGGCATTCCAGAGGGATATCAGAGACTGCAACGTTCTCTGCTTTACGGAGACATGGCTTACTGGGAAAACGCTATCCAGGGCGGTACAGCCAACGGGTTTCTCCACGCATCGCGCCGACAGAAACAAACATCTCTCTGGTAAGAAGAGTGGAGGGGTGTATGCCTCATGACTAACGGGACATGGTGTGATGAAGGAAACATACAGGAACTCAAATCCTTCTGTTCACCTGATTTAGAATTCCTCACAATCAAATGTAGACCGCATTATCTTCCAAGAGAATTCTCTTCGATTATAATCACAGCCGTATATATCCCCCCAAGCAGACACATCGATGGCTCTGAACGAACTTTATTTAACTCTTTGCAAACTGGAAAACATTTATCCGGAGGCTGCATTCATTGTAGCTGGGGATTTTAACAAAGCCAATCTGAAAACAAGACTCCCTAAATTTTATCAGCATATCGATTGCGCAACCAGGGGTGGTAAAACCTTGGATCACTGTTACTCTAACTTCCGCGACGCATATAAGGCCCTGCCCCGCCCCCTTTCGGAAAAGCTGACCACGACTCCATTTTGCTGATCCCTGCCTACAGGCAGAAGCTAAAACAAGAGGCTCCCACGCTGAGGTCTGTCCAACGCTGGTCAGACCAAGCTGACTCTACACTCCAAGACTGCTTCCATCACGTGGACTGGGACATGTTTCGTATTGCGTCAGATGGGAATATTGACGAATACGCTGATTCGGTGTGCGAGTTCATAAGAACGTGCGTCGAAGATGTCGTTCCCATAGCAACGATAAAAACATTCCCTAACCAGAAACCGTGGATTGATGGCAGCATTCGCGTGATACTGAAAGCGCGAACCACTGCTTTTAATCAGGGCAAGGTGTCTGGCAACATGACTGAATACAAACAGTGCAGCTATTCCCTCCGTAAGGCTATCAAACAAGCTAAGCGTCAGTACAGAGACAAAGTGGAATCTCAATTCAATGGCTCAGACACAAGAGGCATGTGGCAGGGTCTACAGTCAATCACGGACTACAAGATGAAATCCAGCCCAGT
The DNA here is from genome assembly GCF_021184085.1 of Oncorhynchus gorbuscha. Taxonomy (NCBI): domain Eukaryota; kingdom Metazoa; phylum Chordata; class Actinopteri; order Salmoniformes; family Salmonidae; genus Oncorhynchus; species Oncorhynchus gorbuscha. Next base: position 167 of record NW_025746562.1, on the reverse strand, counting down.
CACGGACCAGGATGTCTTGCTCCCAGGCAGACTAAATAACTTTTTTGCCCGCTTTGAGGACAATACAGTGCCACTGACACGGCCTGCAACGGAAACATGCAGTCTCTCCTTCACTGCAGCCGAGGTGATTAAGACATTTAAACGTGTTAACCCACGCAAGGCTGCAG